>NC_092636.1:40111215-40411215 GCF_039555335.1 Amphiura filiformis | reverse complement strand
ATGAGGGACTATAATCGCACGAGCATCCAGCAAGCTTGTGATGTTGTACAAGAGCTACTATTATATATAGTCTTGTTGACATACCACCATGCCACATTGTGCCAGTGGCGTAACGTGGGTCATCACATGGGGGGGGGGGCGCCGACCATGATTGGGGCCCCGGGCCTGATTGATGGGGCACAAGTCGTTTTTCGGCAATTTTCCTATGGGATTTTTTTAAATTTCAGATCAATTGGGGACGTGCCCCCCCCCGTGCCCCTATGACGCTACGCCACTGCCTTGTGCTGCTGTCATCACGCACAAGAGGTCACAACCTGAGATTTGTGATCCCTCGAGCCTAAATCTTGGTGTACCAACATGCATTCTTCAATAGTACCGTATGTGGAATGCCCTTCCAGCATCCTTGGTCACCGCTCCGTCCTGTGAGGCATTCAGAGGAGGCCTAGCCAATATCATCCCTTAAGCATCATTGGAGTTTCTTAGCCGAACTGTACGTACAGGATGTATCAAAATAAAGTATACAGTTTGAAAAATGCAACAAGATTAAAAAGTATGAGGCATTTGGTCAACATAATTTAGTTGATAGCAGCATCACGATTCTGTCCTCCAACAGCTGTAAAATCACTGGCGTGTGACCATTAATAAGGACTCAGTGGCTATTTTTGTGAGCCGTGTAAAAATGCAGTTGCGCGAAGTCAATTAAAATAACATACAAATAACAGTTTCACCACTTTCTTCACATAAATTGACATAACGCCTTGCAGAATTGTTTGACAATCGTACGATTGCTTTGAAGCACCAACAAGTGGAATGACCCTAAGATCTCCTGATCTTAAACCTCAGGATTTCTTCTTGTGGGGATATCTGGAATCAAAGGTTTTCACAAGTTCTCCTGCAGACTTTGATGAACTCCAGGGACACATACTTGCACAATAAGTTGACATCACCAGGCAGGACGACTCTCATAAGACGGGGTGTGAATGCCATGTTCAGGAGAGCTGATATCTGCATACAGAGGAATGGTGGCCAAGCCCTGGTGACCACGTGGAAGACTAAGACTGTCAATTACTTTAAAGAAAGTGGTTAAACATATGATTTTCATGTTGTTTGATTTTAAGTGACTTCGCACAACTGCACTTTTAATCGGCTCCCAAAAATAGTCCTTAATGATAGTCACACGCCAGTGATTTTACAATTATGGAAGGATAAGATGTTGATCCAGCTGTCAACTATAGCATTTTGACCAAATACCTCATACTTTTTAACCTAGTGGCATTTTTCAAACTTTATACTTTATTTTGATACACCCTGTACATCGTCTTCATCTGTTTCCTGCACCTTTAGTGTTTTCTGCACCGCACTTGCTCCATGGATGTGATAATACTCGGTAACTGAGTGATGAAAAGCCGTCCATCATTTGAAAATGTTGATCTTTCGTATTGAATATATAGATTTTCCCCCCAAAAGGCCTAAAATATCAATTTGAAATAATTTGCCATAAATTTGGTATTATTTCGCTAATTTCGAAAAATCTAAATTATTTGATATCATCAGGACATTCCTCGTATTCAGAATGCAATTTGGCGTGTCTGACGTGCTCTCAGGTCCCACAAAAAATACTGTGCAAACATTGATACCTGATTCCTTAAATTGATTGAAAATTACCATTTAAAAAGTTACCTAACCTCAAAACCCAATTTGCAAGATTCTTCCTATATCGTGTTCATACTTTATGACTATGTCAATATTTTGGAAAGGAAATTCTAAACTAATGTAACTAATGTCCATATCAGCTTGTACTTTCAGCCGTCAGCATTATTTGATTTGGGGTAAAAATAATAAGAGCATTGTTGGCCAATGTCGATCATCCCTGGGTAGTGTACTTTCAAGAATTGCTAATATAACTGTAATAAAAATAAAAACAATAATTTCAAGACTTTATAAGGCGAAACAACTAGTAACAGAGATGCCACTAGTTCTTGAATACTATAATAGTTATTGGTAAGCAAACCTATAATACTGATATCGACGTATTATTTTATTTATTTTAATGACTGAATTTGACACTGTATTGAACTGACACTTTTAAGTTTACGTTTAAGTTTTTAAGTTTTCACATAAAGAGACATATCATTTTATTTAAAGATATTTCTTATTTGCAATTTAAGTTTAAGTTCCTTTAATATATTAGACTGAAAAGATAGCAATCGCTGTTGTTTATAATTATATTGCATGTTGCATTCGCATCTTTCATCGTCATAATTCAAATCGTATTACAAAATGTTCCAAATTAGATGCAGATTCAATCAGTAATTTTCCGCCAATTGAATGCCAATTTTGTTCAAATCCGATAATGTCTTTAAATGACTAAATGCTACTGTAGGCGAAAAAACATATAAAATGTGGTCAAAATAATTGAAAGCCAAGGTCAGATTTATTCAAACAAAACCAATAAAATAAAATATTGGAATCCTACAAGATGTCCGTCAAATTATTGATATAATGATTTCCTTTTGGCTAAAACTCATTTCTACCTTTCTTCCTACTACATATTTCATAAAACTTGAAACATTATTGGCAACTTGTAACGGCTTTTGGGTATGGGACGAAATTCATTCCATCGAAATTTCACAACATGGAGACCGTGAACCACAAAATACATGTAGTATAAAGCGACTTGTCATTGATGTTTATTGAAAGGCTAACTTTAAAATGCAACGTTGCATGATTTCCTTTGAAATCTATTTCCAAATTATAGCTTTAAGACCCATAAGTTATAAGTTAATCTACAAATCAGATGGATACTTTTTGGGTGAATGAGTGGGTGCTTGGATTTATAGGCGGTTATGGGCTACTCATACCATTTGCGCAATTTACCAACACCTTTATTTATCATATTCAATTCTGGAAACAAGACAGCCCGGGCAAGGCAGATCAATCATCCAGGGGCGCCCACACAAAGTCAGGCGCCGCTCTGCAAAAATACACAGAGTCAGGCGCCGCTCTGCAAAAAATAGAGGGGGCGCGCGCCGGGTGCGCCCCCCTCTAAATCCGCCACTGCAATGACAGACATCCATGGTAGAAAGTACATTTTAGATACAACAAGAAACCAGATGACCCGAAGAAAATCTGTGAGATTGGAAAGCAAATGCACATAAAGTCGTCTGGGAACGGCTGGGGCTCGAACACGGCACTTCTGTGGTTCAAAGTGAGCACAGACTAACCTGCTCATCCTCCGTAGCAATCACTTTGAACTTTATACTTTTGTTGTTGTTAAATATACTTTAAGGAAATTGAAAAAAAACCATCATTTGGGTCTTTCGCCCTCTCCGAACTTGATCCTAATCACAATTGATTAAATTACACTTTTTTGATTTATAAAATATCACTGTTAGTTTCAAACCAAATTTGATGCTGTATTGCTGTATATTGGCATGCATGGACTATATGGTCAATGGTCAATGTGTTTCACCGTTGTCGATATCTGCTTTGGAAAACCCGATCTTGTCATAAATTGGCCAACGTGATAATTTCAGCGGAATTAATTACGAACTCAAATTGTCACATTTCAGTTTCATTGAAACAATTTAATATTTAATGTACATGCGATCTAAAACATGAAATTCAATCACTACTCACAGACAGAAGATTAAAGATTCAAGTGAAAATGCCTTTCATCGTGTCGAAAGTGGGTAAAATCTTTGTTTGCCTCGCGACCACGATGAGACTTAATGATAGTTGATAAGAACATCATATCTCGTCTAAGTCACGAATCTCATATTGGCGTAATAAAACTTTAAATAGAGGATCATCGACTGTTGTTAGTTTAACAAGTAGACAGCAGTGAAAGTCACCATATATTCGTGTACTATGGCACATCACAAAGTATAAATAATTGATTATTTAAATAATAAATAATATTAAATATTTGTCAGATGGTGATCTTATCAAATCCTTTGACGGATATTGCTGATATGAAAGGATTTAAATCGCCCACACTTTTTGTCAGAAGCTGAAAATGATTTCATTGACTCCTTTTCCAAACTTCCGTTATAAACTTAAAGAAGTCTTCTGTTCTTTATTGTGTCTACGGATTCTCGCACTTATTTCAACTGGTTAAAATGATTTCGTATGTTGTAAAATTAAGCAAGAGCCTATGTATGACTTAATGCTTGGCGTTCGCTCCCTTTTAGAAGATATTCTGAAATCCTTTTTAATTGAAATGCACATTCATCGCATGATCGTAAGTGCATTTCATATTTTAAATTTTATATTTTTATTATCATTATTTCTGAAACTGAAACTTAACTGGTAATGTAATTCTTAAATATTATTAACGTTAAATATTATTTTAGGGGATGGTAGCTCAAATCTACAAGGCCTGTGGATGATACAATAAAACGTTGGGTTGTCGTAACAAAAATTCTTAAAATGACCTTGACGCACATTCGATCTAATAAATCCTCTGCCTTACTCGCCGTATTTTTATGTACACTGAAATGATCCAGTTTCTTTCAGTCTAATTTATTAGTCAGTGTCTGATTTATAATCCACTCCTTCTTGTCCGACATATAAAATTCAGGCGTGTGTCTGCCTTTTGGCAGTTTCTACCATTTTTGTATTCGCCGTAGAAGCAATGGGTTTACACTATTTTTTTAATGTATTGCCCTGCACTATAATCAGATAGCACTCATCACCTGTGTATGGGTACAATCATTCATTGAATACATTAACGCTCTTTTCAAAGACATTAGTCTTGCAGGTGCGAGTGAAACATGCAATGGACTCAGCATAATGTAAAACGATCCTGGTCTTTACTTCTGTTCTTTGACAACGTAACGACTAGTGCAGGGCAAAACATTCAAAAATAGTGTAAACCCATTGCTATGGTAATTGCTGGCGAATAGTGGTGCACATTATCAAACAAATAGAACAAATACTACACTACAAAAGTATTCAACAGGTCATGAGGTAGTCTGTTGCTACTGCATATGTACTCTGCTGGCAGGTCCTGTGCAGTAGCAGCAGAGTACCTGTGTAGGTACTCTGTGTGTACCTGTCGGTACCTTGGCGAGGCAATAGGTTTTTTGTAGTGTATATTATATCATTACTTATGCCTCCTCCATATTTCCACTTTCAAGTATATCTTGTATTCTTAGGTAACATGTATTGTATTTAATTTTTCAGTTATTTACACAGTTCATTGGGAAAACCCAAATCAATAAGTCTTCAATAGTTAAAAAGTCATAACATTTTAGGAGGCTCTTCCGGTTAGTTAAAGCAGCAGATCCATGTAATGTGTTCAAGTTCTTTTTTATACAGCCTGTCTCAAAAAAAATTGTGCAAGTGAAAAGCGCCCTCTTTGGCAATTAGAAAATACCGTTGTGACAAAATACTTACATCAACCTCACGGGCGTAGTCTTAGCTATCAAATACCGTTTGTTCTGTTCAATTTGCTTGTTCCACTTTCGAGATATGTTTATTTTACAACGAAAGGGTAAAATCACAATTGTGCCACTTTTACTATATAGGGAAGAGAGCTGTATACATATAAATCAATGATAGCTGATGGTTTTTTTCTCTTTTCCAGATGATAGCTGATGTTGATGCGTCTAATGCACTCCCCTTTTGGGGCGCATGCATCAGACGCATCAACATCAGCACGCGTGCATTATTTTGTCTAATATCTCTCCCAACAAGTAATACGCGTTCATTAACCTATCAAATGTATAAGTGCGCAATATTTGTTTGTCTTCTAACATGTCTTAAGTGACTAAGAGAACAGTATTTACCATGATAAAATCATTGACATGCACATGTATTTAATTTTTACAGCAGAATGTTAAATATTTATTTATCTTTTAATCTCTTTTAAGTGGAAAAAGAGAATCATCATTCCTGCATCATGATAAAACAGTAAAAACAGTCAAAAAAGTTTTGTATTGTGTAATTGATGCATTCTTTTGATTTCACGAAGGAACTCCTGATAAACTTGATGCTATCACTGTTACATGTAAAGCCCTCTTCCCTAGTAAAAGTGGCACAATTGTGATTTTACCCTTTCGTCTTTAACTAAACATATCTCGAGAATAAAACAAGCAAATTGAACAGAACAAACGGATTTTGAGAGCTAAGACTACGCCCTTGACGTTGATGTAAGCATTATGTCACAGCGGTATTTTCTAATTGCCAGAGAGGGCGCTTGTCACTTGCACATTTTTTTTAGACAGGCTGTATATATATAAACATAACCGCATAAGCCACGAGCTCTCCAGTACTAACCGAATATAAACATTTTACACATCTTTATCTAGATCCTGGATTTTACAATATTTGTTTTAATTTCACATTCTATTGTGGCTGATATATGACAATCATAAGGAAATTAGGACACAACACTTGACCAGTTTAAGTACGAAAATGTGTTTCAGAATTAATAATTATTATTTAATATTCAAGTAGATATGTGATACCAACGAAATTGCTATATAGTCATTAAAACTGTAACAAACGTAATCGAGAAAGTAAATTATAGCGTTACATAGCGTTTGAAATTCAATCTGAGCGACAAATGGCTCGAAGATGAATAAATATACTTTCACAACATACCACATCGCTGGATACCTCGAAACGTCCCAAATGTACAGGGTGTTAAACGCGCATGTAATTAGGGATACATTCCATAAACGCATGTGCTACAGTATTTGCAAATAATAGTACACTGCACATTTTATATATCACTGATATCAAAATAAAGTATATCATATATCTGAATATTTCTGAATATTTGTTTTACGTCAACATGTTTCTTTCTTTCTTACTTACTTTGGTAAATATTAAATGAAGCCATGCAGCGACCCTTGATCATAGGATTTATTTCTCTTCACAGATAAGAGCATTTTGAATTTATAGGTTTTAAACTGGTTAAAAAATTGTAAATCCATAATGTGCAATCTTATAATATAAAATTAGTTAATTTTTTTTCAAACCCGAATTTTTGGCATATTTGTAATGTTTACTCATGTCCCAACTTACACCTAAATAAAATGGAATCGGCCAAATTTGTTGTGTTTCTAGGTCAACAGAGCAATTTTGACATGAAGTCATAATTGTGACTTTTAGTCCGCCATAGAACTCCATGTTAAACGACCAAAATATCCATTGGGATTTCTGTATGTCACTTTACCTTGTTATTTAAGCTTTAAAATATTCATTACTACTATTATTTCAGCAGTTTGGGTAAAGAACACCAAAAATTTAAATTTGACAGAAATCGTACATTATGGCTTTATCTAAGTTTCTAAATATAAGATGCGGCGTACCACAATGATCAATACTTGGACACTTATTGTTTATATTATATATAAATTATATCGTAAATACAAGGTTGTGTAAATCAAGTATGTTGCAGTTTATTCCCTTTGTTGATGGCACAACGATACTAAACTTTCATATTATATCTGCCCGGTATATCTGTTAAAAAATATCAAAAACAATATGGGTCTGGGACAAATTTCGACAAGCCATATCTCTAAAACCGCTTGGATTTGAACATCAATTTCTTCTATGTGTTCATAATACTCACAGAGGTATACTTAACATGATTTTCAGCAAAATCTGAGTGGGTGACCAGCTTTTCATTTTAGGAGAGTCGTGCATTTCGTGTTCAAAGCATAACTCTGCGCTGTGTTTATCCTTTTATATGCAATGTGTTATATACCATCGCATCATGATCCACTAGTTATATATGCAATGGACATGCTAAAACTAAACCAACGTGTAATTATATATAACATGATATATTTTATTGAACCATCTGAAAAAAAACGAGCACAATTTTGAAATTTCGAAAATTATGAGGTTTCAACTGAAACTGGATAATCACGGTGTGTTGAAAGGAGATGGATAATACTGTTTCTAGAATCATCTTCTTATTTAATATCTAAAGACTTGCACGTCACTCAAAATGACAAGAACTGGTTTCCGTCATTAAATATTGACAAGAAATAAGCCATTGTATTGAATCGATTGATAAATCTGAGTGCGTATGCATTGTATACCTTAAGCTCATCCGGCTCGATCGGGCACTATTTCTGTTCTAGCTCTCAAGATGTTTAAGGAAATCATATTGAACTTGTAGCACCCTGCGTGACAATAGTGACAGTCACAATGGCATAGCTTCAAGACAGAATTGAATAACTTATGACGATCTACTACTTAACACAGTATCAATATGATGAACATGAAAAGATCTGTACATTTATTATTAATCAACTTCTTAGAATCAAGAATTCTCTCTCTCAAAGTGTCATGTACTTTTGTTCAATATGTCTCAAAAGTTTTCTTCCAAAACTTGGGCAAAGTTTTGAACTCTGAGGGCCAGAAATAACCGCTGAAAAATAACTCAGGGCACAATTCGAAGCGAATTTAAGTAGTTTTCGCCTGGTGTGTTTTTGGAGGTAAAATGATGACTGAGCTTTATATCCAAGTACTATATGTACTTTTTTAAGTCAACATTGTGACTTTTATAGTATGGACTTTTAGGCGTCCAATCAGCAATGGATATTTGGAATTGTTATCAATGCGAACAACTCATAGTGGTGCTATAGATTAAGCAGATCAAATGTAAACACATTCGCACAAGACAGGGGCGTAGCCAGCTTTCTTGGTGGGGTGGGGGTGGGGGGCAAAATAAAATTTCAGGGGCACAGCTGGAAAAAATTGCAACATGCAATTTTTGTTGTAAGAGAGACTGTACATGTCTTTGAGCTTCCAAAAATGGCTTTACTGGGACGATGTGAATTTAACACTATTTTTGCCTATGATCGAGATAAAAATGGCTTTATTGTGACAATTTGCGCGCGCAGCGAGCAAAAATTTGAAATTTACACTATTTTGGCCCATGATCGGGGTGAATATTGATGGAAAAGGGGCTCTTTTTTCTTTCATTTTTTGTCAGGGGAGGGGGCAGTCTGCCCCCCTGCCCCTCGGAGACGGTTTCTCTGCAAAACTGCGTCATAATCAAATTGCTATAGGCCTACTGTATTCGCGCAGGACTGAAACGTCCAATGAAATCATTCGACGATCCCGCCATCTCGGAGATGGTTTACTGTTAAACTGTGTCATAATCAAGTCCCAAGAAACGATCACTTGCAATTTTCCCAATAAAAGGGGTCGTTTTGTGTTACAAATGCTATCATAGCAGTTCATTGACCAAAACGTCAATGGCTCGTCGCTGGAAAATAGAATATAAATCCATCTATCTCCGAAAAGAGATCGATGTGGCTTTGGTGATAGGAAAAACGTCACTCATTGTTGCTTATGAAATAAGTTAGTATTTATCACGGGCGTACAATATAATATTTTTCTAGTTGGAGAAATACAAAAATTCGTTTACAAGTACAAGTAAGCCTACAGTAATTTTGCAAATATTCCAGCAGATGAACAACACAAGAAGTCCAAACAATATATGGACTGGTCTAGTTTAGGCATATCTAACGTAATATTCAAAAAATCAATTTCAGTTTGTCAAAGTTTTATTGTTATCATTATACAGGAACAACCTTTTCACACATTGGATAATACAATAACTAATTTGTTTTATCCTTACGTTTAGTAGTATCTAAATAAACACGTTTATGCACTTCAAACGTAACTTGTAACTTTTGATTGGCAATGTAAAACAGAAACGGTACCGGAATATAGATTGTGTTGAATTAAGATCATTAATACGACCACAGAGAATGTTACTGAATCCGATTTGTTGTTGCAATGTCCAGTAAGAAGGAAGAAGACGACAAAGAAGCCAGCGAGGATGTGATAATGATCCCACCATCGGTATTAAATGTAATAGAGGAGGAGCTGTGTCAGAATACTAAACGACGGAAAATAGTTTACACTGAGAACAATATGCCTGCTGCTAAAAAATAAAGAACTTCATCCCAGATTTATTCCAGAGAAGCTCAGAGAGACGATTTCCTTTTGCAATCATAAATGTATGTGGGTTAGGCATCCAAAACAAAATCATAGGCTTATATATCCGTCAGTTTCATACTGCCTCTGACGGGAACTTCATACCTAAAACGTGGCATAACAATAAATGTCGATAGGTGGAAAAACTGACAGATGTAAATACAGCTATAAATGAATAATAGAATGGGTATAAAAGTAATGTGATACACTGAGGTCATATATGAACAAAAATGAATGTATTTGTTACGAGCCGTAATGACTCATGGCCAAAAACACCTTTTCCCAGTTCTCATACGAACACACAACGATAACACACTGTTTGATTAAGTTAACAAGATCTGAATCTTCAATGAAAAGTATAATATGATTGACAATGGTTCTGCACATACACTAACATGTATACACTTAATCACACTAGTTAATAATCTACTTCTTGCAGTCTTCTTCTTGCTGATTACAAAGGTCTGTTGCACTCAAGGTTCCGGACGACCAATGGATGTACATCCTGATCCAAACTTGTCCTGCAAAAATCACTGATCAGCGAAGACCACTGTAGACTTCAATTTATGTATCCTTTGCGTAAAATAAAATTCTCGCTAAGATGACAATGCTTTCACCAATCACTAACTTTCTCCCGGAAACAGGCTTTTTCTGCACTGATTCACTTTATTTACAGATGTGTTATTTCATAAACCAGACTCCAGCAAGTCGACAGAAGAATATTAATCCATTGGGGAGGAGGCCCGGGAGGAGGAGCACTTTCATGTACTCAACATCTCCTTCTTTACTGCTGTATTAACAACACATTATTGGCTATGCAAAATGACTGGTCACATGTACCTCAGACTGAAGGCACATAGATTCCCAACACATTAGAGAACTTGTACAGCAACACTCTTAAAAATTTGCCCCGAAAACTTGTTTTCAATTGAGAGACATTAAAGTCATGTTATAACATATGCTGAGGAGGACACCCTCAATATTTTTCAAAATTCTGTTTTACATGATTGATATGTGCTTAATTAAACTAACATACTCTGCAAAAATCTAGAATTTTGGTGCTGTAATTTCGTCGTTTAATTATTAAGATGGCAATATTAGTCGAACGCGTAAGTAACCGCGTACGTAATGGCGTGCGGGACGGTCATACACACATCAAAGGACTGTGCCTGAGCAGAACCGACGGAGTGATACGTATTGGCTATATCTGCGCTGGTTGTAAATTCCAATTATCTTTGCTTTACCTCAGTTGCTCGGCTCAAAATTAAAAAGTGGACATAACTGACATTAAAAGCTAACATTTCATGGAAAAGCTTTATAAACTTTTGTAAGCTTTGCATGGAAATGTTACAATATGCCTTTAAGGCTAGTGCTTCTTTCTGGTGGATATATTTTTGGCGTAAGTAAACCCGCCAAAATATTAAAGTAATCTTTATATATATTAACCCAGACAATTAACCCAGATAATTTGTTTTTAAGGAGTCATGAATCGTCGAGATTTTTGATCAAAAAACATGCATTCGGTGTATTTTGAAACTCGAGGTTGTTACGAGTAGTACTTGACTCAAGGCCAAAATCACCTTTTACCCGAACTCACACAAATGCACAACACAAATACACTGTTTGATTAAGCTAACAAAATCTAAGTCTTTAATTGAAAGCAAGATATGATTGGTACAATATATGACAACAAATGCACATACAAAATAATCACACAATCACAATAATAACTTATTAGTACTTAGCTAGCATTCTTCTTGAAGATAACAGAGTTCTTGCAATGTTCTGGACGACTGATGTAACTATCCTTATTCACCTATCCTGCGAAAATCAACTAAGTCCATTGTACACTTGCGTTTATAAATATCCTTGCGTATGAAATCCTCACACGAAAATGATGCTGCTTTCTCCAATCACTTATCTTCTTGAGCTGCTTTCTCCAAAAATATATCTCCTTGCGCTGCTTTCTCCAAATATTTATCTCCTTGCGCTGCTTTCTCCAAAAATGGTGTTTCTTTCACCAATCACTCTTTCTCCAGGGAACAGGCTTCTTTAACACTGCTCCGCTGTATTTGACAGATGTGTGGTTTTTATAAACCCAGTAAACTCCAGTAATTCGACAGAAGGAAGAGCATATTTGTGTACACGAAATCTCCTTCGTTGCTGTATTAAAAATAGCTCAATTATTGGCTATGTAAACTGGTTAAAATGTACTTCTTTTTTGAAGCACGAAGACCAACACACACATGTGGAGTTTTACAATCTCCCATGACATTCTGTAATCAGCAAACTCAAGCTCTCCCAGTCTATTAATAGACCATTCTGTCACATTTACTTCTTGGGGGGAATTTCCAAATTGATCTCCATTTCACAATCCAAGGGATTTTCCCAAGATTAATTATACAAATTAACCTTTCACATTACATCACTCCTGGGTTTTTTTCCTATGGTGCAATACACTGAACTGGGGATTTCCAAGTTCCAAACATAGATATGACTTTGTTTACAATAATTTGGGGGAATCCCAAAAATGACTTTCCACACAAACTCTTGCAAGTGCAAGGGGGTTTTCCATCTCATGAAATACTTTCAGCTTGTAAACAAAGCTAAATAATTAAATTAAATTACTCAGGGCACATCACAAGGTCATAATTCTTCTCAAATAAGCCCCAAAGCATGAACTATATATACGCGAACAGAAAACCCCTATGGGAATAATTGTAGACATTGTAGACAGAAAAGTACCAAAATTTGATTCTTACTACACTATAAACGTGTTGATTTGTATATAGTATCTTTGACAATTGCAAGAATTTAATCTCCGTCACCGTAGCTCCATAGGCATCGTCGCCTGTCACTCTGGAGCTGTCATAGTGCATTGGCAGTGGTTGAAAACCTGGTGCGAAGCATTGTTTATTCGTTTTATATACTGATCAATGCGCTGTGTCATTTATAGACTTGTCAATTCGTCACCCCTCAGGATTGTCTGTAATAGCATGTACACCCCCACAGGGACGCCCCTGACTAATGAGGTAGTTCCGCCAGCGACCCAACGAAGCATGTAATTTACATATTACGGCGTATGCCCTAGAGAATAATCAGGCAGCTTCTATATCTGACACTTCCATAACATCTAGCGCTCACAGGATCCCCACACTTCTACCCTTGAGTAAAAAATAAAATTTGTATGAACAAAATTAACATTTAACATACGACCACAGAGAATGTTACTGAATCCGATTTGTTGTTGCAATGTCCAGTAAGAAGGAAGAAGACGACAAAGAAGCCAGCGAGGATGTGATAATGATCCCACCATCGGTATTAAATGTAATAGAGGAGGAGCTGTGTCAGAATACTAAACGACGGAAAATAGTTTACACTGAGAACAATATGCCTGCTGCTAAAAAATAAAGAACTTCATCCCAGATTTATTCCAGAGAAGCTCAGAGAGACGATTTCCTTTTGCAATCATAAATGTATGTGGGTTAGGCATCCAAAACAAAATCATAGGCTTATATATCCGTCAGTTTCATACTGCCTCTGACGGGAACTTCATACCTAAAACGTGGCATAACAATAAATGTCGATAGGTGGAAAAACTGACAGATGTAAATACAGCTATAAATGAATAATAGAATGGGTATAAAAATAATGTAATACACTGAGGTCATATATGAACAAAAATGAATGTATTTGTTACGAGCCGTAATGACTCATGGCCAAAAACACCTTTTCCCAGTTCTCATACGAACACACAACGATAACACACTGTTTGATTAAGTTAAGGATACATACTCTTGAATTCCATCCAACTTGTCCATGTTTTACATTTTTGCATATTGATGAAGTACATTAATGTATTCAACACTTCAGATATTCCATTTGCAAAATTTGTGCCTAAAAAGTGCTTTTAAAAATGATTTTAGTATATTAATTTTTACCCTACATAGATGTTGTTTACAGTTGCTAGGTGAGGGCAATTGGGATTGCCAGACCAAGACATAAACATTTCTAAGACAGCTGGGCATAAAAATCCCTCTCATTCACAATATGTATTAACACAAGGCAAAGAAAATCCATAAAAATCAATATATTCAGACAATGACATAACACCAGCCCTGTTTCAGCATTATTGAACACCATCCCACAATTCACCTGCTTTTGACACCTCTTGATCTAAATAGCAGTGTATTATAATACATGTTAGTTTGTCACACATCAGCACACATGTATTGACTGCATTGATTTGTGGGAAGTGCTTTGACTTGAAAGATTAGGCTCTTCACCAACCTTCAAAAGAATTCATTACTGTACTGTTGTATGCATGGCTAGTTGTCAATAGTGTGACTTGTAAATGAGGCTTTTGTGTGGGTCAAATACTTGAGGTCAATTCTGGGCACCATTTTGAAACCAATGTACTTTTTATATGACTGGAGACATTTGAGATTTGGTCTATTTTACCTGTTCTTGAACCTGAATTTGGATATAATATAAAGGATGTATACATTTTGCTTGGGATATAAATGGTGAGTACAATTGAGATGGTAAACTTAGAACTGATTTGACACATAATGGCAAAACAGGTACCTGAATCACAAAAATGATTGAAACGGAAGCTTTTGAAAAAAGTGTGTGATTTGGCAGAATGGTGGCAAGAAATGTTACTATTTTTCATCACTGCTGTAGTTTGGACATACAAACTTTGTACCTATGGCTTAAGTAGGATTCAGTGATATATTGCAGCTAGTTTAAAATAAAAAATATGGGTCAAGAAAGAAAATAGAAGAACTTTAATGAATAAGCTTATGGCCAAATGTGGAGCACTGAAAATTTACGTTTTCTAGAACTTGTAAATTATATTTCGGAGGTTCATATACCAAAGTTTGATAGCAAGAATGTAATTGTGGAATGTTTGACATATGCCTACAATTTGGTAGAGAAATCGGTGTGAAGTATGGTATGATATCAACGGGCCAAAAATAAAATAGCGAGTGGTGATAACGGGGACCCAAGTCATAGGCTTCCAGTGAAAATCTGATTAAGGCTATAAAAATAACAATGGGAAAATAATAATATATAAGCATTTACCTTTAAGATGAGGTATAACTTTTATTTTTCCGATGATTATTTCTGGGCCAAATTTGATACTTAATGTGGCAAATTCATCCCATTTTTTTGCTCAAAACCTCAAAAGAGGCAGTAACCTTAACGAGATCTGAATCTTCAATGAAAAGTATAATATGATTGACAATGGTTCTGCACATACACTAACATGTATACACTAAATCACACTAGTTAATAATCTACTTCTTGCAGTCTTCTTCTTGCTGATTACAAAGGTCTGTTGCACTCAAGGTTCCGGACGACCAATGGATGTACATCCTGATCCAAACTTGTCCTGCAAAAATCACTGTTCAGCGAAGACCACTGTAGACTTCAATGTATGTATCCTTTGCGTAAAATAAAATTCTCGCTAAGATGACAATGCTTTCACCAATCACTAACTTTCTCCCGGAAACAGGCTTTTTCTGCACTGATTCACTTTATTTACAGATGTGTTATTTCATAAACCAGACTCCAGCAAGTTGACAGAAGAATATTAATCCATTGGGGAGGAGACCCGGGAGGAGGAGCACTTTCATGTACCCAACATCTCCTTCTTTACTGCTGTATTAACAGCACATTATTGGCTATGCAAAATGACTGATCACATGTACCTCAGTCTGAAGGCACATAGATTCCCAACACATTAGAGAACTTGTACAGCAACACTCTTAAAAATTTGCCCCGAAAACTTGTTTTCAATTGAGAGACATTAAAGTCATATTATAACATTTGCTGAGGAGGACGCCCTCAATATTTTTCACAATTCTGTTTTACATGATTGATATGTGCTTAATTAAACTAACATACTCTGCAAAAATCTAGAATTTTGGTGCTGTAATTTTGTCAAAATCAGAGATTTTGATTTAAGCGCAGGATCCGTCGTTTTAATTATTAAGATGACAATATTAGTCAAACGCGTAAGTAACCGCGTACGTAATGGCGTGCGGGACGGTCATACACAC
Organism: Amphiura filiformis; assembly: GCF_039555335.1. Classification (NCBI taxonomy): domain Eukaryota; kingdom Metazoa; phylum Echinodermata; class Ophiuroidea; order Amphilepidida; family Amphiuridae; genus Amphiura; species Amphiura filiformis. The sequence continues at coordinate 40,395,175 of NC_092636.1, read as the reverse complement.
ATCAAAGGACTGTGCCTGAGCAGAACCGACGGAGTGATACGTATTGGCTATGTCTGCGCTGGTTGTAAATTCCAATTATCTTTGCTTTACCTCAGTTGCTCGGCTCAAAATTAAAAAGTGGACATAACTTACAATAAAAGCTAACATTTTATGGAAAAGCTTTATAAACTTTTGTAAGCTTTTTTATGGGAATGTTACAATATGCCTTTAAAGCTATTGCTTCTTTCTGGTGGATAAATTTTTGGCGTAAGTAAACACGCCAAAATGTTAAAGTAATCTTTATATATATATTAACTCAGACAATTAACCCAGAGTCATGAATCGTCGAGATTTTTGATCAAAAAACATGCACTCGGTGTATTTTGAAACTCGAGGTTGTTACTTGACTCAAGGCCAAAATCACCTTTTACCCGAACTCACACAAATGCACAACACAAATACACTGTTTGATTAAGCTAACAAAATCTAAGTCTTTAATTGAAAGCAAGATATGATTGGTACAATATATGACAACAAATGCACATACAAAATAATCACACAATCACAATAATATTTTAACTTATTATTACTTAGCCAGCATTCTTCTTGAAGATAACAGAGTTCTTGCAATGTTCTGGACGACTGATGTAATTACTCTCCTTATTCACCTACCCTTCGAAAATCAGCGAAGTCCATTGTACACTTGCGTTTATAAATATCCTTGCGTATGAAATCCTCACACGAAAATGATGCTGCTTTCTCCAATCACATATCTTCTTGAGCTGCTTTCTCCAAAACTATATCTCCTTGCGCTGCTTTTTCCAAAAATGTTGTTTCTTTCACCAATCACTCTTTCTCCAGGGAACAGGCTTCTTTGACAGATGTGCGTTTTTCGACAGAAGGAAGAGCACATTTGTAGGTAATCAATACTGCCATTAAAACAGGTGGAATAGGTGAAACAAGCAACAAAGAAATTTTATAAACATATTTTATCAAAAATAAAAGGAATTATTTGTATTTAAAGCCTGAAAGAGTAATTTCCAGTATCTAAATAGCGCCACCAATCTTGTCATAAATAGATACAATTTATATCCGAAAAAGCTTTAAAAAATGCTGTGAAAGTGAATGATGTTGTAAATAAGGGGAAAGTAAAGTTGGAAATGACTCCAAAGCATCTGTATACATTAGCATGATACCGCGTTAAGCTGTTTATGCCTAAAATTGGGTTGTACATGATGTTTTGTTTGAAAAACTAATAAATGATCACATCAAACAACCGTGGGAAATAATTGTAGACAGAAAAGTACCAAAATCTGATTCTTACTACACTAGAAACGTGTTGATTTGTATATTCTCCGTCACCGTAGCTCCATAATCATCGTCGCCTGTCACTCTTGAGCAGTCATAGTGCATTGGCAGTGGTTGAAAACCTGGTGTGAAGCATTGTTTATTCGTTTTATATACTGATGCGCTGTGCCATTTATAGACTTTAACTCTTCGTACGTTTTGGTGTCACTGAGCATGTTATTTACTTTCTCATCATGATCACAGAGACGAGGGGCAATACAACCTAACTCACGTGTTTGACGATCTCCTGAAGAAACCAACTGGCAACCGAGTTGCTAAGCAACAACGAGTTGTACACTGAAGGTCGTCACAACAACATCAGTGTTGATAAAGAAATCTGACAGATTTCGAAACGTCCACAGTAAGTGCTGTTTTAGAACTATGAAATTCGTCTCAATAAAACAATATTATTCTTCCAAGAGGAGAAAGAATGCTCACAGTGGAATTTTGATTGAGCAAATAATTAGGTAATACGTTTTATGCAGCCCATACACGTTCAATTTTATCGATCAATACCAAAGACCCTTTATACAAGAGTGGATACAAACTCTACCACTGTACACGCACAATGGTAGATTTTGTATCCACTACTGCATTTAGGATCCGCAATATTGATCAATAACATTGATCGTGTATGGGCCGCCACATGACGATCAATTTGATATCAAGGACCCTAGATACAAGAGCGGATTACAAAGTCTATCATTATGCACTGTACAATTGTAGATGTGTATCCACTTCTGCATCTAAAGTGTGTTCGGTTTATATAAGGCGGAAATTATTCTGCATCCCCAATATTGACCAGGCCGCATTAAATGCACATGACTTGTTGGGACTTAAATGCACATGACTTGTTGATAACTACATCTGACATGGAAGAAAGTTTCGTCGTGTTCATAAACCTCTTGGAATTGAATGAACCTTGTAATGTTAGACCATAAGGAGGGGTATCTTGGAAACAGAATCATCGAATCCCGTGATTTTTTACTGCAGGTTATGGAAAACAAAGTACTCTTTGTACACAAATATTACTGTTTACTTGAATTTATCATTTTTTAGACGTGTAAATTTCTTTATGACTCGGGCTGTAGATGCGACGTATGGCATGGATTACTTTTTAATCTAGAAAACTAAGAGACACTGGACTCTTTGTTTCATTTCAAGATTAATATCAATCAATCAACCGATATTCTTTTACTTTTATTTGGAAATCTAAATCCCTATTATTTTCTCGTAGTTGCCATATATCAACTATGTCGATGTATATATACATTTATTCAAAGCTTATCATTTATTAATTGATAACTAGGTGTCTTATTTTCCAATCGGTACCTGGATGAACAACAAATAAATATTTTATTTCAAAGGTACGGTATCTGTAAAAAGAGAATAACAAGACCAATTTTATGCAAGGATTTATGCTAGTCTTAGGGCGAGTCGGAGGGGAGCATACCTAGCGGTGTTTGCACTCAAACATTGAGACAAATAAAGCTGACACACAAGAGGAGTGGTATGGGTTTTATAAAGGCAAAACCATAGCCAAATGTACGAGGTGCAACGCACTTCACAAAAGGTCCACTTTGAAGCATCCGTACCCCCCTCAAAATAAATCCTGGCTACGGTCCTGTATAAAGGAGATCCCACAACAAATATAAATGGTGTCATTTCCATCCCGTCTCGGTAAACTGGACAAATATGGCTTCTGCCATCCCATTCGCCTTAACAATATTCGCAATATAATCAAGTTTACTATCTATCCACAATCTGTCTGTTGCAGGCCGTCATAATATAATTGAATCTAGGAAACTTGAGAGTGAGCATATTGAAAATATCACTATAAATATTCATCTTAACTTGTACTTTATTATATTATTTATTATTTAAACACATGATTCGTTGATGTTGTCTTTTCCAGCGTTGTGCATTATGTACGGTAAATTATAGATATAGTGTTCTATAAAAATTAAAAAAAGGAAAAGATTGTTGCACACACATACACGAGTAATACATGAAAGTAGGCCTACTAGTACATTGATAACATCGTTAAAACATGCGGGTAAGTTTATTTGTCTAGGGTTATTACATTTTTTTTTGTATATAGCTATGATCCTGTGAAGACGATTCTTCTTAACACACCCCAGTTCGGGGGCACTCGTAATTCATGGGCGTCTCTGATTTCCAAGACTGTCAGTGATTTCACATACGGCAGTCTGTGATATCACATACGTCGTGCTTTGTTGATAGCTGGGCACTCGATTACATTGGAACGAAGCTTAGGGTAATATCTACCTGTGCATATCTAGCCTATCTGTGCAAATTCTGACAAATGGTCCTAGAACACACTTAGATTACAATGGCCAAAATCAAATGTTTTGAAGTAAAAAAAATCCCAAGAGTACCCGAGTCTGCGCTCTAATTCATGAATTGGATCAAATTAACAGGCAACTTGGGCTAGCTACAACCCTGATAAGGCCTACTCATAAAATTATTCCCACTGCGCTGGCACGTTCACCAAAATTACTAATATCGTGTGATTTATGACTATGAGACGTCTCTGAAATATGATACTGTTATGTGACATGACGCTTCAAGAGTATTTGATATCAGAAACGTCCGCGAATTATGAGTGCCCCCGAACTAACCCACATTTCAAAAGCTTCCACTCTCCTGTGCCTTTCTGCAGTGTCCAATGTCGCAGCTCCATACAAGGCCACACTTCTAACTATTATATTTTCATGTCCTTGTTTAAACTTTTGGTATTGAATACCACCTCTGCCATTCCTCTTATCTGTTCGACTCCTCCCATCTATGGTGATGAAGCCATAATGTGATGTTATTTGCTCCACAGCGACGCCCTCAATTTTTCCTCGAATTTCTACTTTTTGTATAAATGCCCAATGGTGTACAAAAGCGAAAGAATAAGCCTGAAGTGCTTTAACAACAGTAAGTTTTAAGTTTGCTATAATCTCCGGTTTTATTCCGAGTTCATCGATCGAGTGATGGCTGCACGTCTCGTGCATGTGTATCATTGAATACGTGACGCATAAACTATGTGTATATCGCTATTCGTCTGTCAGCGAAAAAAAATTAAAACTGTGTACAAATTATAAAAAGTGGGAAGTCCTTAAAGGGGCATTTCGTGATCCACAGCCTCATCTGGTTACGGTTCGCTATCTCTAAGGCAGTGGCGTAACTAGGGTGGGTAGCGCCCGGGACAAGAAACAAAATTGGCGCCCCTACCCCTCCCCCACCCGAGAATATCTTGGACGCGGGCAGTGGCGTAGTTAGGGGTTGTGGCACCCAGGGCTAAGTATATACTCCCTCCCTCCTGTTCATGAAACAATTGCGCGCGAAAATTTTGACTTTCATCGCTTGGAGGGGCGCAGAATCTATGCTGAATTAGTCAATTTGGCGCCCCCTAAGGGTAGCGCCCGGGGCACGTTGCCCCCCTCTGCCCCCCCGGTAGTTACGCTAAGGTTCGCTATCTCTAAGGTTCGCTATCTCTAAGGTTCATTATCACTAATTACGAAAAAGGTCCGCTATACTTAAGGTTCGATATCACTAATTTTGAAAAAGGTTCGGTATTTCTAAGGTTCGATATCACTAATTTTAAATAAGGTTCGCTATCTCTAATTTTAAATAAGGTCCGCTATCACTAATTTATTGAAGGTTCGCTATCTCTAAGGTTCGCTATCACTAATTTAAAATAAGATCCGCTATCTCTAATTTTAACAATCCCGGTATCCCTAAGGTTCGCTATCTCTAATTTTAAATAAGGTCCGCTATCTCTAAGGTTCGCTATCTCTAAGGTTCGCTATCTCTAAGGTTCGCTATCACTAATTTCAAATAAGGTTCGCTATCTCTAATTTTAAATAAGGTTCGCTATCTCTAATTTTAAATAAGGCTCGCTATCTCTAATTTCAAATAAGGTTCGCTATAGCGGTCCTTATTTAAAATTAGAGATAGCGGACCTTATTTGAAATTAGAGATAGCGGACCTTATTTGAAATTAGAGATAGCAGACCTTATTTAAAATTAGAAATAGTGGACCTTATTTAAGATGAGTGATAACGAATAATAATATAGGTATAGCGAACCTTAATCGAAATTAGTGATAACGAACCTTAGAGATAGCGAACCTTAATTAATTAGGGATAGCGAACCTTAAACAAAATTAGTGATAGCGAACCTTAGGTATAGCGGACCTTTATTGGAATTAGTGATAACGAACCTTAGAGATAGCGAACCTTCAATAAATTAGTGATAGCGGACCTTATTCAAAATTAGTGATAGCGAACCTTATTTTAAATTAGTGATAGCGAACCCTATTCAAAATTAGTGATATCGAACCTTAGAACTAGCGAACCTTATTCTAAATTAGTGATATCGAACCTTAGAAGTAGCGGACCTTTTTTAGGTATAGCGAACCTTTTTCTCAATTAGAGATAGCGGGATTCTGATCTCCATAGACTTTACACGTTAGTGATAGCGAACCCTAGAGATAGCGAACCTTAGAGATAGCGGACCTTAGAGATAGCGGGATGTCACCCTCATCCCCCACTTTTCTCAAAAAAGTTGAGATTTTTATATCACTGGAAACCTCTGGCTACATAATGTTTATGTACAAAATATTTCTTGCAGATTAATTCGTTTAGCAAAGATATCGTGGACTTTGAATTTCGTTCTGGTGCACCAGAACGAAATTACAACGCATTGTCTATGGAGCAGTGTAATACACATAATCATGCATAACTCGCGAACGCAAAATCGGAATCAAATGAAATTTTGGGAATAGGTTTTTTTCGTGGATATCTAATGGAAAATGACATAAATAGAGGATGCTAGGATCACGAAATACTCCTTTAATATTGTCATTGGGTATTTTTTAAATTAAAATTTGCAAAAAATAAAAGAAAACAGCAGTCTTGACAAAGTTAAAGCCCCATTCAAATACATGTAGATCTATGGAGCTAATTTCTCAGAAATTATTTTCATTATTTCATGTGAAATGTCCTATTTTGTCGTTATTAATACACGGCTTTCGGCTCAATCGCATGAAGGCTGTGTTAGCACATCTATGCTACTAACAAAGGTGCAAAAAACTGAATTTTGATGATTTCGATGATTTTCTGAATGAGCAAATCACTAAACGGGCCTTTTAATTCCCGGGTTAATTCCCGGGTTAATTCCCCTTCTTTCTCATCACTTTCTTTCCCCTAATTCCCTCTCTCTCTCTGTTTTTTCTGTCTCATCTCCCATAAAGGTCTATAATGGATGACAATAACATTTCATTCTCATGCATAGACATTTGATATCGAAGTTGATCAGTGCTACGTGTGAGACGTGGTCGGAAACGGATACTTGTGACATTTTGAAACTTTTTAATTAAGTCCATTAATCGTGTTTTCTTTGAACATGACATTGGGAACTTTTTTTTATCATGTTGCTGTATATCCATGTTGTGCGACATTTTTCGCTTCATATCCGCTACATTGTTAATTTTGACGGCGTATTACTACTTTCTCTGGAGGAGCTTAGCTGGAGTTTAATTTTTCAATACAGCATAGCAACTTTAAAAGCGCAGCAGTTTTCAAAGAAGTTTTCTTCTGGTTCTCGATCTTCATTCTATCTCTTCACAAAAACATAAGCTACTTATATCTTCAAGTCACTTCGGTTTAGTATTTTGTTCTGAATTGCAAAATCTCGCTTCTTAATGACCATGTGAGCACAGGCAGCGAAACCGGGGGCAGCCCAATTCACCACACGCTTTTTCGGCCGAGGGCTTGTCCCCCCCCCCTCCCACTTTAATCAAACCCATAATGTGCTGTGTGTCACATGAACATAAATAATCAGTTCTCTATTCTAGACCCTAAAAGTAGTAAAAGAAAGTGTAAAAAATATGCACTAACTGGCTTCAATTGGAGATTCAATTTGGGAAATCCCCCAAAAAAAAAAAACACTCCCCCCCACGTGTATGGATAAAACATCCACCTTTTCGCTTCTGCTTTGGGCACCCAACACAGCAATAACCTATACAATAATATTGAAAACGTCCACGAATGGTTTGTGCCTTCATTTAAACGATTTTCGGATTTTTCAAACTAAATTGTTTACAATAATAGTGCCAAAAATGGTGGAAAATGACCTCATTGTACAAAAGTTTCTGACTTCTCAGGGAACATCCCCCCTTAGACACCCCCTACGAATACAAAAAATTATCCCTTTTTGTTTCTGCTTTGGACACCACACTTTTAAAATGTTTAAACCAATAATTTATACAATTAATAATAGTGAGAACTTGTCCATGAATGGCTTTAACTCAGCATGCACTCAAGTAAGTGATCAAAGTAGTCAAAGTGCTACAAGCCAGTAATATCGGAGAAGATCTAGAATACGTCAAAGTGCGTACCTCTTCCATGCAAAGGAATATATTCTTCTGTCGACTTGCTGAAGTCTGGTTTATGAAACAACACATCTTTGAATGTAAGTGGAAACAGGTGGCTACTGCAATGCAATCTAGGCCTGTTTTCCATTACAAATTGTGTGGAAGGGGGGAAAGAGTACTATCAGAGAGTTGATATTCTTGAGAGGGCACTCTATTCACGTGGTTTCTTTTCCAACGCTAAAAGATCACGAATTTTGGTGGTTTGCAAATGAAAAGTGTCCGCACTATCGATTGATTACGTAACTGTTATGAATAATGTATTAGGTTTTCAATGCAATCGCCTCGACCCATCAATACATATTATATGTATTTATCAAAGTACTTGGAATAGCAATCTGGTGAGTTCACTGAACTACGCCCTAATACTGATGGAGTTTTAATGGCGTTTAATGGCGCTAATCCTCTCCATACACAGATGAACAAATACAATAGGAGAAGGTCAACACATATGACCTCCTATATGACATGTTATATGAGATGTACAACAACCTGAATATCATAAAGATCAGTGTTCGTTTGTGCATATGAACTGCATATTTACAATACTAAATATTAGTCGTTATATATTATGCCAAATATTGGTATTATGACAACACGGTATATGCATTGTATATAAAACAACTAATAGATCCTGCTATCATGGCGTCAGGTCATTGGTTCATCATATCCCGTATGTTTCTTAAAATTCATTCATATTTGAGACAAATTTCTGTGCCCATTTTATAGGCGTACAGGTGGATCCGGTTTTTTGGTCATTTTCATTTCTTTTTGATGAAAGAATTAAGGTTTTCCACTGCACGGAGGCCACTATGTGATACTAATTTAATGCTATTTGTAAATGAATGCGGATTCCCGGTTGTTGTTTTTCCACAGTGTGACAACTGTCCACCCATCCAGACAACATCATAACATAATAAAACGTCTGTATTTGTACGATGAGTAAATATTAAACTGAACTTTGCCTTGGAACATTGTGTAAGACGGTGTAAGATTTTGTGGGCACCCTCAACATTATTATCCTCTTTGTATCCGTTAAATGACATGGCATAGACTGTGTGAATTCTATGAAGACTACTAAATACATAGGGTCATATCCATGGACACAAGTAACGATAATTGACAACACGATATCGCGATACGCGACTGTATTTAGGGGCTGAGCACTAATAATTAATAATGCCGAGTAGGGCCTATTCCTGGGCGACTCGTGTGGGCAAGGACGCTTAGGACGGTGACCAAATGAGTCCCAAATTTCACCGAGGGGGTGGGGGGCACTCAAGTATGATAGTGTAGGCCTAAACGCATGACTTTTTAAACACCCCTAAAACGAGTTTTACCCTACCAGCAAATTTAGGATCAATAGGCCTAAGCTAACTTAATACACTAAAGGAAGTTTTGGATGAGAAAACGGACATTTTGATGCAAGAGAAACGGCTTAATGACGCAAAGACAGTTGTGGTAACACCATGGTCGCAGACATGCAAAAAAGCTCAAAAACAGATAGTAATGAAACCAGTTTTTATTTTCCTTGCTCTAGCGAATTCACAGAGAAGGTGTTTCTAGTACAATATAGCGTCGGACTCTAGCTGAGAGCGTAGCCTAAGTCCAAACGGACTCCAAGAAGGGCTCTCCATACACAAATGAACAAACACAAAGGAAGGTAGTCTCCTCCGTGACCAGCTTGATTTCGATGGAGCGAAAACAAATTGGCTGCAGAGGAGACGGGTAATTTTGCCATGCAAATGAGGTGAGTGTCATCCCCCTGGTACTATTTTGGAGATAGTCAACTGTGTTTCTTTTATGATCTGGCAGCAACTTGGATTTTGCCCTGTCCCCTGAAAGTTCATCACATGATCGAATGTGTTATATAGATCGCAAATTTTAGGAGAATAGGGCGAGATCCATGTTATTGCGTCATACCATGACGTAAAGTGACGTCATGTAATTTGCATCTGAACGTCAACAATATCATCGACATCGGGTGATGTGACTCACAGTCAGGCCCACGTATATTGCTTCAATTACTGTGTGACAGTTAATAGTTTGATTATATTCTAATCTCTGAAGCATTTTAAGACTACAAACTGCGAAATCCAAAAGTGTACTACAGTGGTACTACAGTGGTAAGTTGTGGTTTTATGGTTTTGGCATAAATTGTAGCAGTATAAAACAACAGGAAGGCGCAGATATTGAACTTGATGTTAAGTGTATGTTTTATGAAGACAGTGCAAAATTAATGTGAAACTGGTGCAGTGAATATTTGTTGATATTTGGCGTCCATGAGTAAAATTAGATGTATTGGCGGTGCAGAAGAACAACAGGACCCGTTCCAGAGTAGCAGTATATGTATTCGTGGACATTACGAGTACATGCAGTGCAGATATTGAACTTGATGTTTTAAGTAATCGTGATCAACTTTTATTGTTTACATTCGATGTCAATGTGTAGAAATAGTAGAACGCCAAACAAAAATTAAGTGAGTGCAATCACTGGAGTGCTTGCATCATCGGAGGATACCAGAAGCAGTGCAATTTATTGAACTAGAAATTACCAGTGTGTTTGATGGTTTTAACTTTTAACTTTTTAATATTGATGTGTATGCAGTTAGCTGAACTATTTATGGATGTGATATTTCATAAACAGTGCTCTTTGTGTTTGGTGCAACAGTGAAGTCAAATTGATGTTTTTATAAAAATACATGTGCAGCCGAGTGCTCTCTACTACGTAGTGGAATACCAAACTGAAGTGGAGAATTAACTTTGGAATTTCGGGTGAAGAGAGCTTTTTTATTGAGTACGTAATTTATTTTGTGACTTTGTTTGTGATAAATATAAAAACATAGCTGATCACCCAACAGTATCTACCGTCACTGGTATTGGATTTCAACCAAAGACTTTTACATGAGTCATCAGACCATCTACCGGATTAAATAGATTGTTACCTACAACCAAGTATGAAGGTGCAAAGAGTGGTGAGTTACTTCGTCTTGTTAGTCTTGCTTGTGAAACGGACAGAAGGAAGAGGGAAGAAAGAGAAATTGGGTATTGGTATTGGTTTGGTTCTTCAAACAGAATTCAACAGTCTAAGGGTAGATTGTGAGGATCATGCATCCTTGTTTGTGAATATGACAGGTTTGAAATATAACTATAGGAGAGCAAAAATGCTACCGAAAGCCAAAAGTCATTTGGGACTTTTCATAATCATCATCTTGGCAGGAGATATTAGTGTAAACCCAGGGCCTACAGATTACTGCTGTCAGATTTGCAATAGCGGAGGTATGGACAAGAAATTAAGAGTACAATGTAGCGATTGCAGAGAATGGACGCATATCAACTGCATTGGAATGTCGGTGAAAGATTACCAACTGTGGAGGTGTAATGAGAAAGACTGGTATTGCAGCAACTGCGCAATTCCAGCGCACCAAAGTCAAGATCCAGATACAACAATACAAAAAGAAGTGGGTAGTGACTACTTTTGCCAAATTTGCAATAGAGGAGGAACAGATAGAAAACTGAGAGTTCAGTGTAGTGACTGCAGATATTGGACGCATATTACCTGCATTGCAATGCCGATGAAGGATTACAAACAGTGGAGGTGTAGTGAGAAAGAATGGTATTGCAACAACTGTGCAGCCCCATGTACTATGTGCCAAGACCCAGTTCTAAATGGCCAAAGAGGCATGGATTGTGATAAGTGTGGCTCCTGGACACACAATCATTGTGGTGGAATTGACAATATGGACTATGACAGACTTATGGGTACCACATTTGCTTATGTGTGCCCAATTTGTGACTATATTGAAACAAAAGATAACAGCCCTGACACCTCTGGTTGCAGCTCGACCGAAGCAGATAGCAGCTTAGGTTCACCAAGTCGTGAAAGTGGAGGAAATCAGACTAATCGGACTTGTTCCTCACCAACAAAAGTGAGGAAGAATCAAAACAATCTGAAGTTCCTTACAATCAATTTTCAGAGCATAAAAACAAGATTGCTGAATGGTATGCAATAGTTGAGGATTACAAACCGGACATCATAGTTGGTACCGAAGCGTGGTTAAATGGAAATATCCTAAACACAGAAATAGTGCCACAAGGTTATATGATCTTGCGACGTGACAGAAAAGGGGGCAGTCATGGAGGAGTTCTGCTTGTATACAGGAAAGACCTTGCAGTTTCTAGAAAGTTAGATCTAGAAAGTGAAGGGGAAAACCTATGGTGTCAAGTTAACATTAAAGGGGAGACCAATAATATTTGGTGTTATTTATAAACCAAATCACTCGGACATAACACAGATTGATGGCATGAGGGAAGCTATTGAAAAGATTAATGCAAAACCAAGGACTTGTGACATAATAGTGACAGGAGACTTTAACCAAGGTAACATTGATTGGGAAACAAATACAGTGATACCAGATCACTATGCATCTAAAGCAGCTGCAGAGAAGTTGTTGGATCTGTCGGTGCAATACAATATGCAGCAGATGGTTACAGAACCAACTAGGGGAGACAGCATCCTAGACTTAGTTTTCACAAATAATACCAACATTGTCAATCACACCAAAGTGGAACCTGGCGTGGGAGATCATGACATGGTAGCACTGTTCTGAACCTTGTTATTAAACGGCCCAAACAACCCAGGAGAAGAATTTACATCAGGAAAAAAAGCCAATGAAGAGAAGATCAGACAAGAAATGGGAGAATACCAAAAGACCTTTGCAGATCTTGATGACTTGACGGTGCAGGACAAATGGAATCATCTTGAAAAGGAAATCAAAAGAACGGTGGAAGAAAATGTTCCTACTAAAGTGAAATCAACAAGAAATGATCTACCATGGTTTGACAGAAAGAGTCGGAGAAGAACAAGAAGGAAACAGAGGCTGTACAACAAGGCAAAGCAAGGTGGCCAAGCAAAAGATTGGGAGACATACAGGGAGTACAAAAAGGAATGTAGAAGAGCTCTCAATAAGACAAGATGGGAGTATATCAATAATGATCTGGGGTCAGCGGTCAAGGAAGATCCTAAGGCTTTCTGGACTTTCATAAAAAGTTTGAGGAAAGAAGATAATGGAGTGGCAGACCTGAAGGTTGACAACAAACTTTTAACAGACAGCAAGGAAAAGGCGGAAGCACTCAACAACCAGTTCTGCAGTGTATTCACGCAAGAGGATAAAAGTCACATCCCGTCACTTGGGGAAAGCAACATAACAAATATCCCGAATTTGGTCATTCATGAGGAAGGAGTCAAGAAGCAACTGCTGAAACTCAAACCAAATAAAGCACGGGTCCAGATGGAATATTCCGTGGATGTTGAGAATGATGGCAGAGCAACTGGCTCCGGTTCTCACCAAATTATTTCAGCAGTCTATAGATGAGGGTTTTCTTCCAACACAGTGGAGACAGGCAGACATATGTCCTATATTTAAAAAAGGTGACAGGGCTAAACCAAGTAACTACAGACCTGTCTCCTTAACAAGTGTTGTGTGCAAAATATTAGAGCACATAGTGCATTCGCACATCATGGATCATCTGGAAGAGCATAATATTCTAGTTGATAACCAGCATGGGTTCCGGGCCAAGCATTCAACAGAGACCCAGTTAATACTGACATTGAATGATCTGACAAAAAGTATGGAAGAGGGAGAAACTGTACACATGGCTATTCTAGATTTGAAAAGGCATTCGATAAAGTGCCGCATCTAACGTCTGCTTAGTAAGCTAGATTTCTACGGAATCCGAGGGAATCTGCAAAAATGGATTTGTCACTTTTTAACAGAAAGAACACAAAGAGTTGTTTGCGATGGGATCACATCTGAAACCAAGCAAGTCACTTCCAGCGTACCACAAGGTACAGTCACAGGACCACTGGATTTTTGATCTATATAAATGATCTTCCAGATAACCTTGCAAACAAGGCAAGAATGTTCAGCGGATGACTGTGTCATCTACACAGCAACAAAAACACAGCAGGACCTTCAAACTCTTCAAGATGACTTGAGAAAGCTTGAAGAATGGCAGAATAGATGGGTAATGTCCTTTAATGCAGCAAAATGCTACATAATGAAAATTAGCAACAAGATGCAACCTCCGGATATGGATTATACATTTTGCCAGCAAAAACTGCAAGAAGTGTCATCGCACCCATACCTGGGAATAGAAATTGATAACAAGCTCAATTGGAATACACAGAGGAAAAACACAATTTCTAAAGCAAACAGGGTGCTTGGTTGTCTCAGAAGAAACCTATGGTTCTGCACCAAGGAAGTTAAAGAAACTGCATATATGGCTTTAGTGCGACCAATACTCGAATATGCAAGCACAGTCTGGGGGCCATACCAGGATGGAGCAATAAATCAACTTGAAGCCGTGCAGCGTAAGGCTGCCAGATTTTGCATGGGGACTTCAAGCAAAGAAGTAGTGTGACCAAGATGATACAGGAGTTAGGATGGGATTTATTGGAAGATAGAAGGAAGCAAGCAAGACTAGCAATGATGTACAAGATAACAAACAACATGGTGGGCATAAACAAGAACGACCATGTGGAGCTAATAAAAGAAACAAGAACCAGGAAGAAGAACAGCAGCAATTATAAACCAATTTATGCAAGACTCAACACATACAAGTACAGCTATTTTCCAAGAGCAATTAGGGAGTGGAACGCAACAGGAGAAGAAGCAATCAAGGCAAGCACAATTGATAGCTTCAAGAACCGGATCAACAGTCAACCAAACAGAACAATTAGATAGAGACACCGTCAGACACGCACCATATATCCGCGACCATGACCCAAAAAGTTGGTGAACTGCAGCTAATAATCTGTATCTACCGACTCAACCAAGAAGAAGAAGAAGAAGAAATTCGTTAAGCTTCTGAGCCAAATTTAGTGGTATCAAAATTCAGCAGCCATGCATGAACAAAATGCATGATAAGTCGTAACAGACATAGACCTTAAGGTACTAATTTCGAGGAGCATAACAAACACCAAATTGGTGTCTTCTTCTTCCGATACTGTGCAAAACCTCAAAAGAGTATCGACCTTTGACATGCATGCATTCTTTTGTCGAGCGTTTACATGGTCTTTCAATTTGTGCCGAGTGTCCTTGGCAGACTTGACTATGCTTCAGTGGTCATGAAAGGATTCAATAGATAACCTCTGCCCCACTAATCCCCAGCTATTGTCTGAAATTGCTCCTCGGAAGATATATCATAACAACTCAGTCCTCAAATGATAGTCATATAACGACTGACTATCATTGAGGACTGAGTTCCGCAGTCTAAAGTCGTAAGTGTGTTTGTAAAAATATAAGTTTTGTTGCCTATAGTCTAAGATATAGTTCCAATAATTGGAACTCACAGCTCCGACTACTATAGATGAGCAGTTATAGTAAGTTCTACCAATTTTGTACGTTTGAGGACTTATTCTCAAGTTGTAGCAGGTGACATATGGTGTCTTCAGTGTTAATTGTTTTCATTATAAAAAAATGTCGCAAAATATTATAATACATGTGTAACAAAATTTGGGCCGAGTAATTAAGACAAAATAGAGTGCGAATATTTGCACTGTTTATTTATTTTTATTAATATCCAGAGGGACTTAAAAATCCTGGCCCACGCCTCCTCCTTTTTCGGACCCTGATTCTTTTACAAAATGGTGTCAGGAGTGGGATGAGGTTTTTTTGGATAGTATATTGTTTTGTTGTGTGGGATGGGTGGCAAAATGTGTAAAGTGACATTGTTTTCATCGTTTTTATACCTTTGGAAATATGTAGAAATTTATATGCTCATTTATTATTGTGTACTGGTTGGTGCTGTTATCATTATTATTATGTCATTACACTGATCGTTAACGCTTGTTTTGTTTAACCCATTTTTTTAAGTTACATGATGTGTAGCAGCCCAAATTTTGTCCCTTTTTTGTTGGTGTCAGTCAGCCTTTTTATGCCGGGCGGCATCGTCTTCGATGGGGGCTCTGTAACAAAATTTGGGCCGAGTAATTAAGACAAAAATAGGGTATTTTTTCGCACGGAATTTTGACGGTTAATTTAGATAACAAATTAAGGAACTGCATGAGTGTGACTGCAGTATGATTTTTAAAGAGGACTAGCCTGTGTTTAGGGAGAAGTATGCTCCGCCAATCATTAAACTTGGTCATTTTCTGTGTGGTCTGCCTGAAAAATCTTATGATCTCTGCCTGCAAAATTAATAGGGCTGCTAAAGGACATGTCTTGAGCTTTCCAAATTTTCTTGTTTATTTATCTTTTCGCATGGTGTCAAATCCATCATTTCTACAATCATGTAAAACCCGGCATTGTTAACGATCAGCTGTTTCTTAATGTGTATTATTTTTATGTTATTATAGTGTTATGTGCCCTGAAAAGTTTTTGGTAGTATGCGCCCTTACTGTAAATTCGTAAGGTCATCAACTTTGGTCACTAATTAATATTATTTTGTTTGGCTGAAATCTGTTCTGTTTAGGTGTCACCAAAATGAGCCTAATTGTTTATGATTGTTTTTGGTTGAGGATCATTAAAAATATTGATCTAATTGTGTACACAACCAATTTATTTAATTAATAGCAATCAGCAGAATTTTGATTATGCATTGTTTGTTTTGATATTTTGAAAGTTTATTAGTTTTGTTGTTTGGATATGTCATTTTGAAAGACATCATGATTATAGTAGGACTTAAAAATGTTCTACAAAGTGACAACATTTCTAAATTTAGAAACTTTTTATTAAGGTTAAAGAGATGGGTGACCTATGCAGCTTAATTTATCTATTATTTTGTGTCATCTTTAATTAAGGTATACTTCCTCATAAATGTGTTGGAAGTGACAAATGTTGTTTTCATTTTGGAAGTTTACTTGTGTTGCAAATTATTTGTGTTTCTTTCCTCAAAAATGCATGAGTTGTTCCAAGTTCAGTCAAGGTTTGTTTACATCAATTTGACCCCAGTCATGCTTTAAGACATGTGCCTATCTCATGTTCTCTGCCTGGAAACTGATTATGTAATGGGAGTTGACCTTTCCACTTTCTAGTCTCATGTTGCTCTTATTTGCATAGGTCACCCATCTCTTTAACAAGGTCAATGCCACTCAGTGCCTATGGTTATTATATGTTTTGGTGATAATAAAATTTGTAGTAGAGATTTAATAATTAGCATAATGCTCCCTTTATTTTTGACATGGTATGTTTGTCAGTCTAGCTCTGGTCTCCAACATGCCAGCTCCTTGCTAGACCACCTCCACCATTTTGCTTTAGGACTTTTCATATGAAATAAATATATTGTTGTCAACAAATAGCTCTGTGTCATCTGTATTATTCTTCATTTTATCACCAAGTGTATCGTTTTATATCACCATCAGTTTTACAATGGAGACTTTATTAAAGAGATTGCAGCAACTGGAAAGCAAAGTTAAAGAACTGGAAAATAAACTTGTGCATCAGCAGCCTTGCAAATGCAAGAATCCAAAGACAGTGAATGTTTCTTCGACTTCAAATGTTTCTACCTCACCTGATAATACACCTGTACCAATAATTGCAACAAATGTTGAGGGAACTGTGAAATGGTTTAACGTGACTAAAGGGTGGATTTGTTACCAGAACAGACAATGCAGAAGACATTTTTATTCATAAATCAGGAATTGCGAAAGCGAACCCTAGACACAAGCGTGCCAGGGTTGGACAAGGTGAAATTATTGTCTTTGACATTATCAGTGTTTCAGGAAGGACTTCAGAAGCAGTAAATATAACTGGATGTGATGGCAATTGTGTCACTGGTAGTAAATTACCCACTAAACATGCCAAAACAATTCCCTAAATGGATCATCAGTGTGCAAAAATATACAACTCTCAATATCAAGTTCACCAGTTGAAGTTCTACATGTAAGCACTTCACCCACCCCAGCTGTAGAACAAGTGTACAGGTAGGCCCATGGATTCATCACAACACCCGAATTTGGACATATCAACTCCGCCATCTGGGATGCCCATCTCCTCTCGTACTCCGTGCAATTATATTTCTTCTAAGGCAAATGACTATCATCGTGAACCTGAACCTGGCGTGTATCATCAGAATCTAAAAACTCTATTCGGTCTGGAGGACATTTGTTTCACGATTTTCATCTTCGCCACTATAAATATATGCCAGAGACCAGTTAATAACATGCTGAACTATAAAATATACAGAATTCATTTTTATACTGACTTTTGACTGAAAAATCGGACTATAAATAGCTTTTATTTGTGATATGAACTTGTGATATATACTTTTGTCTTGTTTGTGGAAAGAAAAGGTTTGTTTTGTTTGTTTATCTTAATGTCTGTTCAAAATATTTGAAGCTTTGAAGTGATCCAAAAGTTTACTTCAGAGGACACTGTTTACATTTTGGATTTATCTTTGTTTATTTGTCTACGTGCACGAAAATGTTTTGGTGTAAAACCACGCTAAAACTAGCCAATTTATAGAGTGCGAATATTTGCACTGTTTATTTATTTTTATTAATATCCAGAGGGACTTAAAAATCCTGGCCCACGCCTCCTCCTTTTTCGGACCCTGATTCTTTTACACATGTATTGACAATAATTAACAACCTGTTTGACCTCTCCATATACATGATATATTCATACATTGCTCATCTGTGTGTTCATATCATATTTTGTGGTGAAAAATGATTACAAATGTGTAATTTGCAATCATTTTTGGAGCAATGATTTCTTCGTGCCGACGGCTATAAAGTGTGTGAAAGCACATTAAACGCATACAAACACATACACAGCACCTGTTGGAACTCCCGGTCGGAGCCAGGAGTTTCAATTATTGGAACTGCTAGATGAGATGATTGCTGTTTGTATCTTTCTGCTGATAGGACAGTGTTAACACACTGTTCAATAGAACATCTGGACCTTACTCTGCCAAGTTTAGCAGATGCTAACGCCAATAACGGTTACGGTGCATACATTGATTGAACACGATGCGGATGAGCAGTAACCCTAGGTACTCGCACCTCCATCACTATGATTTCCACTGACTTCTCTATAGTATAACAAAGGTCTGAAACAGGGTCTTAGCTAGAAATTGAGGGTTGCCCGTCATTTGAATAAAATTGTCTGTCCTAATTTGACCTTTAAAACATTTACCAGACATAATATAGCCCATCGGGGGTTCAAAGAGTTCAAATATGTGCTGATATGGCCTTGTTCTACAAATTGGGTCTACTAAAAAGGGCAATTAGCTTTTCAAAACATACAATTTATGATTATGATTTTTTTTAAGGATCATATCACAAAACTGAACATGTGAGTACTTTTATGAATGCAGGGTGAACCTTTGAAACTGTGACTTGAGTTCAGTAAGGCTGCTTCCGGGTGCCCTGGTTTGTGCAATAGTATGTCTTGGCCTTAATAATGGTGAGGACGGAACCACTAGGCTAAGGGACTGTGCAATAATTATGAGCCGGGGGGGGCAAAATTAGAGGGGGGGGCAAGAAATATTTGGCGAGCCGAAGGGGGGCAAGCGAGAGGTGCAAGCGATTTTTGGCACACATTCATGGAGCACCTTTTAAATAAAACGCTCTAAAAAGGCTTAGGAAAACAGTACGGAAACATTTAAATATCGTCACCCTCATAACCAAACTGCCTAAGTCATTATTGCATGTTTCTCATTTGCAATTTTGATTTTCTGAGTAATAAACCCATGTAATCAAATTTCCAGCCAAATTCTTCATTAGCTTGTGGAATACATCTGTTTTGATGTATTCCACAATTTAATGAAGAGTTTTATTTTTATAGCAATAGTTATGTATAGCAATGGCGTTAGTTTAATGTGATTGCATGCATAGCAATTTGGCTAGATTGTGTAGCAAAATGCGATGCAATACCGCTTATATGCCCTGGTTTTCATCATCATGGCCCAGCGGTTGCTTGGCGGTATATATTAGCATCGGCCTCTGTGCAGATGACCCTACAGTGTGGAGTAAAAGGAAAGGTTCAATGTTCTTTCAAAGTCTTTTCAGTCACATTTTTTGTGGAAGTATAGCAACAATAAAAACATAGGAAACCCTCGGTTTATTTGTAGCATTGATAGTAATTTATGCAAATTCCTATCCCCATGGTCCAGACTCCAGAGGGCATCAACAAAAGTGCTGAACTAAAAAGCAAGTTTCCTTTTACACAAAACAAAAAAGTCCAGGGATCCCCACACTTATTGGATTTGGAAACACTTTCTGATACTTTAGATTTGTAAACTAT
Source organism: Amphiura filiformis (assembly GCF_039555335.1). Lineage (NCBI taxonomy): Eukaryota > Metazoa > Echinodermata > Ophiuroidea > Amphilepidida > Amphiuridae > Amphiura > Amphiura filiformis. The sequence continues at coordinate 40,375,161 of NC_092636.1, read as the reverse complement.
TTCCCTTTTTGTAATATTTTATTTCCCTACAGTGTACATACATGTATAGGTGCTACATCCAGTGATCATGGCTGAATGTCAGGAAACTGCAAGACCTAGAGTGTCCAACACCAATGGTAACCATAGTAGCCAAGCCCAATCATCATCATTATCATCTCTGAAACGACATCATGACAATGCTTTCAAAGACATAAATCATGCCCTCAACTGTGATGAACATGGCAAGAGGGAGGAAGCTCTCCAAGCTTACGTTCAAGGAGTGCAAAATTTAATGAAGGGACTAGAAATACAATGTGAAGGGCCACAGTGTAATGGAGAGGAATGGAATCAAGCCCGTGCGATGCAGAAGAAGATGAAGAAAGCTGCCGTCCAGATGAAGGCAAGACTGGAAGCTCTTGAAGCTGAAATTGGCAACAGAACAAGCCAAAGCAATGGCAGGGCACCAAGTGAAGATGAAATCAACATGCAACTCCATGATGACTTGGAAGCCGAAGAGCCACCTTCGTATCAAGAGGCGCAAGCTGATGCCAGGGAGATCTTCCATTTGGAAGGCGGTGCTCAGATTTTCTTTATAAACCCTCAAGGCCATGTTAGCGCTCCCAGTTCACCAGGTCCTTTACGAATCTATAAATTCACCAATGAGAGACAGGTGCGGGAAGCGAACCAGCCACCTGCGTTCATGCAAGTTGGGGATTGGTTATATCCTTTGGTGCCAGGAGAATCGCCAGCTCTGAGAAGTAGAGAAGGTGCCTATATGTTTCCAGATTTAACAGGAGCACCAGGCTCCAGTGTTGGAGTGATGTTTGCACCTCAAACAGACAGGTAAGATGTATGATGGGATCCAAAGATGGCAATGTGAAATTGAGATACAGGATAAAAAAGTGCAAAACACCAAAAAATTAGCCTGCATTAGAAAACTGACACACAACAGCTCATAACATACAATGGAATGTAAGTTCAGCAAGCTGACTTGGTTTTAATGTGTAAGACAGTGTGGTGATTGTAATAAATAATTTTTTGCAATTTGCCTCTTTGGCCTATGTGGATCAGATCATGTCATGTACAAAATTTGTTGAATTGTTTTACAACTTTCCCCTGCTTTAATAGCTGGGGATGCTGGTTTTTTTTATGTGATTATTATAGACACAATTGAAACATTTAAATAATATTGCTGGTCTAATATGAATTTCCATCCAATCTCGATTCGACTTAATTTACCCACTGCATAGATGTGCACTTAATTTAGCAACTGCAGAGATGGGCACTATTTGGTGAGTGATCTGATACATTGGTGAGCTGACTGGCAGAAGAAATCAAGTCAACAAATGTGACGTTTTATTTCAACTCAAATATCCTGGTATCAATTTTAAGGTATACATTTTTCAAAGCTGAAGACATGCTATTGTTATGTGAATTAACATGTGTATATTATATTACATTTTGCAGAAATACACTCCAATCATTCAAACAAACAATTGGCAGCTTGACAGCTTTGCGAGAAGAAGGGGAAGCCCCACCCAGATACACAGCAACAGCGACACCCCCTCCCAGACCTCAAGAACGACCCAGACCTCAACAGAGACAGGTTCCACCGGCAGCACGTCAAGCAGAGCAACCCAGATCTGATGAGAAATCACCAGAAGAAGAAGAGGAGGAAGCCAAGCAAGTGGGCACTAGCACCAAAATTGCAAAAGGAATCTCTGTTGGTATGTATTTTTCACTTCCACTTTCATTGCAATGCACTGAACTGTCATCAACCAGTAGTTTAAATGGGAGAACTTAGATTCCATATAGACTAGTGTTATACAGGCCTGTTGCCAGGGGTGCCCCTGCCAAATTTTTTAAAGCTTTATTGATCAAAAAAGGTGCAAATTTGGAGAAGAAAGTGAACTTTTCACAAAATTGCCCCTCTTGGAAAAAGTCCACTTTTTCAAAATCAGCACCCCCACAAAAATCCTGGCTACGGGCCTGCTAGTATATTATGCAATAAACCAACCAGGGTATAACAATTGAAATGGCATCCATGTTGGAGACAGTTCTAAGATAGCTTAAGATGACAAGAGGGACAGGTCTCCAGATCGATTCCACAACCATGAATACCTATCACCTGTTTTATCGTATTATCATACAAATTACCCCATGGTACCTTATGGAAAACATAATTTTATTTAAATGAGGATGACTCTGTCATGAGTGACGTCATATTGCATACCCTCATGTATGTATTGTTGTGAGAAATTGTACCAGTTTAGAGGGAACAGATGGAAAATGTCAAACTAAATGTTAATGATCAGCAATATGATTGTACAATGTATCTCTGAAGAGAAAAAGATACATGATCACAAATTTAGTCCAGTAGTCTGAAGATAATGTTCAGCAGCCAGCATACTTAGGTCAGTATTAAAAGAATAAAATAAGGCAGAGTCCTTAGGGCAAAAATCCTTGTTAAAATTAATGAGGGACATAGATGTTGAGACATAAGGGCCCCATGTGGCCGGTGAATTTTTTTGCTTTTACATATTTCCAATATTGCTATAAATAAATGCAAAATGCTAAATTAGTGTTAATTTTAAAATTTTAGTTCGGGCCTGTAGATTCCCAAACCTAAGAGTTTGAATAGCCTTTACAAATGGTGCCTTATTTCTAACACTGTTCACCAATAATTCTCTTTTCTTGCCAACAAGGTGCTGAGTGGCTGAGTTGGGGTCTTGGCAAAGGTGCTGAAGGTGCTGGATATCTAATAGAAAAAGGCAAAGATCATCTGAAGAAGAATGTACAGTCCAATGAGAAAGCTGCTGAAATTGATGAGAAATACCAGACAGGTGTGCTTTGTGCCAGAAAGGCTACTGGAGTAGCTGTCAAAGTAGGTGTATTTATGTGATCCCCAATGTGATTAGACTCAAGGGGGCTCTGTGAGATTTCATGAAACTTATACCTTTAATTTGGGTCAAATCAGGTTTTTTCAATTTTAAGCCAAAGAATTTAGGTACCAGTTATGTTCACCGTTGTATATTCTAAACAAAGACAAATATGTCAAATTTAAAACATGCAGCCAATACCTGTACTCATTGGCTTTGATTTAAAACCATATTTGTTGAAATTGGTTGAGAATTAAAGAAATGGTGATCTAAAACCTAAGGAGGAAACGAAATAAAAAGTTGCACTTTTGTGTTCTAATCAATGAAAGCATGACGCTAGTTTTAATATATGCTAATCAATGAAATCACTGTGTTAGTTCTCTTGATTGAAAATGATTTGTGTACATGTCAATAAGGCATGCAATGGAGCAAACTTTAGCTTTTGATAAATTGCATCTTCCTTGGGTGTTTGAATCGTTGTGTCTTTATTTCTTGAACAATTTTCATTATGTATGTGCTTACAGTTTGAGCTAATAAAAATTAATTAAAGTCTTGTTGCATATTACATAACATAATCCAGGTATTTGGATGCATAAATGTCTGAGATGATTATCGGTAACACAAAATCAAAGAGAATCACAAACACAGTTTTTTCTCCTTTTAGGTGAGTAAAGTGGTAGTGGATGGTGTGTGCTACTGTACCAAACGTCTTGGTGAAGAACTGGCACCTGTGATAAGAGAACAAGGTGACAAGTGGTTGAAAGCCAAGGATACGCCTGATGGCAAACTAAGCAAGACTGTTGATGGTGCTGTGGAAGTTGCTGCTAGCAGCCTACAAGGTGAGATGATTTGGTAGGAAAAAGAGATACACCTACCTAACACCCTTTACCCCTCACACACCCCTCACAATTATTTATAACCATCCGCAAACATGAACAACAATACAGTACATCATTGGATTGGTCACTATCTAACTGCGGACACAAACTTTTGAGGGGTTTTTCTTGCCGTGGACATAGTTAAGTTTTAACTATCCAAGAGGGGACTTAGGGTTATGAGGGTTATGATATATGATGCTTTCTTATGCTACTTTGGATCAAGAAGCCGTGTCCAGGAAAATTTGCATATTTAAGCGTTTCCGTACCGTTTTCCTAAGCCTTTTTAGCATGTTTTATTTATGAATGTGTGCCAAAATTGCTTGCCCCCCCCCTCTCGGCTTGCCAAAAATGCTCCCCCCCAATTTTACCCTCCCTAGGGCTCATATTATTGCACTGCCCCTAAGGGAAACTACATATCTTTAGAATGAATTTAGCATAGAGGGGTATAATGCCGGGTCCGTGGTATGGCAATTACTTGTCAGGTGTGTATAAAAGTGAATTGGCAGTCCTTGGTTGCCTTACCCATAATGTACGATTTCAGTTAAATTTTAATTTTGCTATTCTTTGCCAACCCTTATAATACATACTGTATAAGTTCAAACTCTCAGAAAGGATTTCTGATCATTTTAGGTCAAAATAATGAGGTAAAAATTAAAGAAACCTCACTTAATATCTTGACTGCTTAATTGTGGTACTAGTAATCTTAAGCGGATTTAGAAATGCGACATAAATTCAAAATTGCTGATGTCCTACATACACAACAAATATGCCTGATTCTAATTAAGTTTATGCATGACATGTGTAAACATTATGCACAAAAATGGCTTTAATTTTCAGATTTGTGTGTAAATCTGAAATGTCAGTCCTTGGTGGGGTGTGTGCTTAAATGTGTGTGTGTAAGTATGCAAATATAGACTGCTAATGAGTTAGATGGTAAGAACTATTTCCCTGAGGTGATCTTGAGACCATGGGTCTAATATTTCCCAAGACCATCAGGTTGAGGGAAAAAGTTGCACTTTAATGCCATGCGACATAGGCCTAGCTAGGCCTAGTCATGGCTAGGCCTTGCTTGCATTGTTTTGTTGATTCAACACACATCCATGCAGCACATACGGTTGGAAGACTAAAGCTTACCCACACAAGCTTACCATGAACATGTTGCAACCTCTCCAACTTCGGCCGTGAGACGAGTAGCCTGTTTGCCTCCAAATATTGCTCGCATTGAAGTCACTTTTTGCAAATTTGATTTGCTTTTTGGTGTCAGAACTATCTTCTCCTATAATTCCAAACAAATCCTCATCAGTTACCAGGCTAAACTAGAATTACTGGTCGATTATATACTGCAGTGGAATTTCATTCTGCGAGTCGGCCATGATTTGTGTTGTGGTTTGAGATGTGCAGTAACCATCTCTTCCACCAACCTTCCTCATACACATTATTATTTACATTATAATTACGCTACACATCGAAATAATTAGAGTTAGACTGTGTAAGAGTATCTCATGATCTATGGCAGGGTGATATAATGAAAGACAAAGATAAAGACAATTTATCACGTCTGACGGCACCTGTCAATCAAATTCGAGCACGGTTTGTTTACAAGTGTCGTGATGATGACTTGCTGAACGCGGATTTATAAGCGGGTGCCTTATTGTTAATTTTGCACCTTTCGACATGCAAACCATCTCAAAAGTTAGGTCTTTATAGTAGGAAACTTTCTTTGGCGAAGGCACCATGTCCACAATGCCTAGAAAAGCTGCTTTTTTCCTTGTAAAAATACGTAATTTTTCGCCATTTGCTGCTATTCCTTTTCTCCGATCATCACCATATAGATCGGTCTTCCTTTTACGCGCTGATTAACCTGTGTAAACCAATCAAGGATCGTAATTGACAGTGACATCAGACGCGATAAATTGTTTTTATCTTTGTCTTTCATTATAGTAGGTTTAGGAGCGGTACTATCACCCAGTGCCGAAAGTTCAATTTTTTTTGTTTTGCCTTGAAATCAGGAAATGGTACATGTGGATTTAACAAATGTCATGTGACCCCGTCCCCCATTTAAACGATCAGATGACAGAAAAATATGTATGAAGTGTATAATACAATCTAGATCCGGATTTAGAATTTGCTGTTATCGTTTCTTCCATAGATTGAGTTTAAATTGTCCATTACCTATGGCCAAATATCACTTTATATCTACAAAAATAGAAAAGTGTATTTATTATGACCAATATAACACAAGGCCAAAAAATAACATGTCTGTTTCCTGTAGGTGCATTAAAATCCAAGATGCGAGATGCTGTCTATCTTATTTGATCTTATTTTGTTAAATTTATTTTTGTGTCAGTACTTCCGGGGAGATGATCTTCAAATCCCACTTATTATGGTTACATTAGTTTCTAAGGAGGTTACATGTGAAAATAAAACTTACAGAAATAATTCTCCAATAAAAAGATGACATTTAGGATGTTTGCGCACTTCATTTTTTGACCATAAAGTTGTAGCCATATGTAACCAAGTAATAATATTATCTGCATTACCTGACTGTTTATTGATAAACTTTTGACTAATATTTATATCCAGTGTTGAAGATGAAATTTACTTTTATTATCCTTGAATATTTGGGATGAAGACCATGCAATGTTCTTACCAGCAATTATAGTGACAGTGGGCTGTTCCAGTTTAAATTTACACGCCCCTTATGGAAGAAATTTAGATGTCACCTTAATTTCATATACAGGGAGTGCACATTTCACTCGGAGTCAGCCATTGAAATTTGAAATTCACACTCCCTGTGTGGAAGATTAAGGACAGGTCTTCCATAGGGGATGTGGATTTCAACTGGAATAACGCTGTCAGTATATATTCCATCTCAGAGAAAATGTTTGTTGTGATATAACTGACAGTCCCAGCAGATGAGAACTTTGCACAATCCAACAGCAGAAAGAAGTGTCAATACACTGACCTCATACATTTTAAGGTATTGTCACATGGTAGTTGAGTCCAGAGGGTTCACCAACGAGACCCTCAAGAGCATAATCACGAAATGCAGTCAATGACAAACAGGCTTAAGAGCAAGGTATACAATCTGGTTGGCTAGAAGCAATACGATGTTTGGAAGCTGGTGGAGAGACCTGAAGTGCCAATAAGAATGCAGCTGCAGAATGAGGGTCCCCAGAGTCAAAGTGCAAACATGGATGAACCAAATATTGTGTACATAGGGAACCCTTAGGTCACTTGAAGTGTTTTCATGTCAGATGATGACATTCCAACATTTTACACAAATCAATGCACAAGGTCATTTGGGGTTTTTTTATGATCAAAATTTGCATTGCCCAATACACAAAATGCAAGGACATGGTGGCTCAGTAGTTACGGCCTTGGACTCATAATCTGAAAGCTTGCTCGACGTGCGTTGGTTCGAGTCCCCGTCCCACCACCGTGTTGCGCCCTTGGGCAAGGCGCTTTGCCTCGCTTGCCTCACCCCACCCAGGTGTAGTGGGAAGCTGTTACGGGTAGTCACAGTCGTTGTGCTGATGAACCCTGCGCCAATTGTAGGCTGCAAACGTGGTTCCGACATATTCTAATAACGGCGGAATAAATGTAAAGCGCTTTGAGGCTGTTTACGGCATAAAGCGCTATATAAATATCTACATTTACATTTATTTCTATGTTTTGAGCATTCAAATGCTCTTAATCTAATAACAATTAAAACTTTCCCCAAGTTCTTTATTGGACGTTAATTTAGAAACTTCCTGCAAGTTCATTAAGTCTTAACTGTGTTTATTTAGTGCTCATACCAATCAGCTGTGACAGTATTGATTCCAGGGTGAATCTGGAATTATGAAAACTTCTGAGCCTCATAACTGCTAAATTATTGGTCTAAAGTATATAAAAGTATCTATATTTAGAATGGCAAATACATGATGAATCCAGCTGTAAGGTTAAATTCGGGCAAACTTATTTTTCACAACTTCATAATAAACATGGCTTTGTTGACATAGATCCCGTAAGTGCTGCTCTTTTATGTCCTGACAACTACAATATTATAACGTTCAGACATATGTAAAATATCATTTTTCAAAAACAGCAGTAACATTTACAAATCGGGTGAGTGTTATTACATTCAGTAATGTTTAGGCAACAGAACACTTGCACTACCATAAGTACTGATATCCCATGACACAGGAAAACAAATCAAGATTGCCAGATGCTAATACATTTTGAGTAGTTAATTCACTTCTCAATGGTGTAAATGTGACCAGACACCAGAGATTTGCAAGGGATTGGTGGTTTGGTCATCCTGCCATCTTGTATCTTTTATGTCCTTTCATGCATATCAACTTGTCAAGAATTGTTTATACTTTGAGTTTGAAGATTTTAACCAGAGGAGGGAGGTACTTTATAAAAGTGGTCCCAAGTGATTCTAAAGTCTTGTCCAAAAGAGGTGCCAAAGCCTTACTGTTATAGTGCATGTTTACAAGAAGAGAAAATGAAACACACTTCCCTGGTTATAACTTGAGCAAAATAGTGTCAAATTAAGAATATCCCACAATGCTTTGGGCCATGAAAAAATGGGTGCTGTATATTAAAAGCCTCTGTGTTTTGCGCATGGGGGGCCAAATTACACCACCTGTATTTTTAATGGGTAAACAGATCAGTAAAAACAACAAACAGATAGCAATTACTGTCATTTGTCAATTTACATCACACAAAGTATAAACTGTTCTATTTCTGAGCAAATTTAACAATTTGTTTCAAATATTATGAAAATTAGAGCACCATTATGTGATGTGATCAAGCAAAATCAGTCGGATGTTGGAAATATTGATTTTGAGATATAGCCAAACAGGGGAAGTATTTCCCTTTGTTTCCTATTGTTTTGGAAACTCTTTATCTGCTCATATCTGTTGAACTAGATGTCTAAATTCAATGGTGTTTTCTGTAAAATGTAGTTTAGCAAAATTTACAATCCTATAAGAAACTGAGAATTGAACATGTTTGACTTCAGACTGAATTTGCTTGATCACACCACATATAAACCTCCTTTGTATCCTGGCCTTTAATTATTTACCATATTTCGAAAGTCATACTGGACATTTGTCATTCAAAACATTACTATAGTTGAAAAAAATAGAATATAATAGATACCCAAGGAACAAACTGCACGCCTGTTGTTGGGCTATTCCAGTTGAAATCCATCACCCCTATGGAAGACATGACCTTAATCTCCCACACAGAGGGTATAGATTTCAAATGGAGGCACCCATTCAGGTAATCCATTTGAAATTCACACTCCTTGTGTCAGAGATTAAGGTCATGTCTTCCATAGGTGGTGTAAGGATATCAATTGGAATAGCCCAATTTATGTTGAGATGACTTTTTACACTTTTTCATGCAGTGACTGCACAGACAGTACTTAAAGGGACAGTCACAGATTTTGAAGTAAAATATTTGCACAAATTTTGCTTAGGGAGCCAATAGAGCTGCCCGGGACGAAACAAGCTTAGCTACCCGATGAAATTTAAAGATCTGGACGGAGAAGCATGACCTCCGAGATCGATCGTGCATTCAAACAGTAATTTGCGGTGACCAATTTCAAGTGCTTTGCTCAAGTGGCCAATTAGTTTGGTCACCAATTACATTGATCGTCACTGGACTATTACCAATTATAACAATAGCATTGAGTACCAAGATCGATTCTCACGGCAGGCGGTCGTGAAGCTCATCTCAATTATCTGGTTTATGAATATGACCTTTTCATTCTTCAGTAATTCCAGGGGACGATGATGTAAAGAACACGGCCCAAGTATGCTTTCTTCTAGCTTGCTCGTCCGACCCATAAAAACTTGCAGGTCTAACTCATAATACTCCCTTATAGTGACCCTATATAAACACTTCAAACGTTAAATTGAGGTAAAATAATGTTAACATGTCACATGGATCATTCCAAGGCCCCGCGCAGGGATCACATTATTGTAATACCTTTTATTGTGATTGTAGAGCCAATTTAGACTGTCAATGATTGGATGTTCTTGGCCATACAATACAGGGTGATTTAAAATGAACTGTACCCAACTTCAAAAATTAAAATAAACTACTTACCGACATTTAAATAATGTGTTTTTGTAAGCTGTAAATAGGATAGTATGTTTCCTATTATTGGTGAAAAAATCATGTCTTTACCTCTAATGGTTTTGAAGAAAAGTACATTCTTACAGAAAACACACCAAAAACGATGTTGCACACGGACGAATGTTTTATTCAAACTATCTGTTCTACAGCATTTTGCTCACTCAACTGCCCTCAGACACTTTCAGTTCAACATGAATAACGTACGTTTATTTAAAAATATTAAGAAAAAAAGATGAATTGATAAACAAATAATACAATTAAAATTAAATACTTACCGACATTTAAATAATTTTATATTGCAAGCTGTGTAGTAGATAAAGGTGAGAAACAGACCATTACCATAGATATCGGTGTCTTGTTGAGGTATGGTGAGCATGTTAGTCGCCGAAGGCGAGACCCAAGGGTCGAGCCTTCCAGCGACTAACATTCGAACCATACCTCAACAAGACACCGATTATCTATGGTAATGGTCTGTTTTGAACCGCTTATCTTACATATGACAGCGTTCAAGCTTTGACTTACGTTTGGTGGACAGAATGGTGAGAACTTAAAGTGAAAGATATCCTACTTAAAGGAACATTTTCTAGGGTGAAATTTTGTGTAGAAACTGAATCTGACATAACAAATGCACAATTATCAACTTGAAAATTTTCCCCATAGCACTGTACAGGCATATTTCTGCCTGAAGTCTTCAAATTTGAGCGAAAATTGGTGCAAAAAAAATAAGTCCTTCAAAATGGGGATACTAAGGGCTAAACAAAAAACATGTTGCTCTAGAGGGAAGCATTGGTAAGGGCAACATGTCTTTTGTTTAGCCTCAAACCTCCCAGTTTTGAAGGACTTATTTTTTATGCAAAATCCGTGACTTTTTTCACGACCTCAAAATCCTTAGGGGTGGGGGTAGCATTTTTCTTTTTTTTCTTTTCTGTATATCTAGATTACTTGTTTGTTATATCACCATTTAGCTATTGAAATAATGAGCAAACAAACACTTAAAGCATCCCTATAGCTCATACCATTGTGGAGATATGGCCTTTTCAAATCGAAAATGATGCGAATATTGTATTTTTTTCTAAATCAATTGTCACCCGAACCCTCAAGTTTCTACCCCTGCTACAAAAATAAAGAAATATATGGATCCCATTCAATGCTTTTAATATCACAATTGTACCCTTGTTACACAAGTAGCATAGAAAATTAGGCACTATTTGATAGTTTTCATGTTCATACACTCATAGGAAATCTGCAAGTCAAAATTTTTGTCACCCCAAAACGGCTATTTTTGGCCAAAATCTGACATAAAATTTAATTTTTCTTGAAATCTATAAAAGATAGGGAGTTTTAAGTGCCAAAATCTGAAACTAGATGATATTTTACCCTTGGAAACATATAAACAATCAAGAATTTTTATTGTTGTCACCCCTAAATACTTTTTTCACACGCGTGTCCGCCAAACGTAAGTCAAAGCTTGAACGCTGTCATATACGGTGAGCCAAAATAAACGAATTTGTTGTTATGGTTTATTCATTTTCCAAAAGACAAACTGGAAAAGCTGATATTAGGCATATCACCTCAAAAATAATCGCAGCAGAAACATGTTATTTAATGTTCCTACATTATTGAGCTTTATTAAAGCATCAAAAATCAAAAAACAGACTTGAAATCGGTCGATGCATTGTGACGTAGTGTCAATTTAAAGATGCTCGTAGATGGAATGAAATCCTGCCACAAATGGCTGTAATGACAAAATTGGCACATTTTAAGATTTTGAAGGTATATTTGGACGCTTGCTTGAAAAAGCAGCGTTAATTTAAATATCACATGTTAAATGCATATCTTTCCTGACTTCGTTACAGAAAACAAAATTAAAAAATCTATCATTGAATAATTATAAGAAATTAACCAAATATACTATTTTAGCAATTTCGGCCAATCTGCAGACAAATTAAATCTCAAAAAATGACTAAGTTCAGCTAATTAATATGCAAAATTGATGCCATGGAAAAACGTACATGATATAAAGGTGCGGTTTTTTTTGCACACATATGTATACAAAGTTCTTTCAATTGATAACAAAAAATACACAAAAAGTAATTAATTATGCAAATTAGGTAATTACAGCTAATTATGTATTTATGATATTATTATGCAAATTAGGCATGAGTAATTTTAGGTTTTTTTCAATATTTAATGTACGTCTGTTCATTCATCATAAATTTTTAAGTATGATCCTGTTATGAGGTTGAATAAATGAACTGCAGTTAATTATTTAAAAACAATACAAAAAATAAAAAATTGACATTTTGACGGTGTCTGGAATATAATTTTCATTTTTACTGTAAACATGGTATGTGTCACCATTACTCAAAGCCAAGTCCGAAAAGTAAAAATTAAAATTCAGTTGCAAAGAGACTTTAAATTAACTTTAGTCATATGGATTAACATGGGAGGATAATCGGTAAAAGCAAAAGTCATTTTACTGTACCGCGTATACAAAAATAGTATGGCCTTGGACACACACAATGGCTTAGAGCTATTGTGGTTTGGAAAATTACTCCCTAAAAATATCATTGATTAATGTTTTGCTTCAACTAGTTTTAGGGAAGTGTTTCATTCGTTGTCGACGGAATTAATTTACATGCTAAGAAAGATTAGTATTTCAGCTAAATGGTGGTAGTTCCTTGACTTCAATAGGCCTATATTTACTGATTTATGAGCGATCTTCAAAAATCCATAAAAACAGGCAGTAGCTCTCAAACAAAACAATTTTTTATTTAAGGACGGATGTTAGCCTCGGAAAGGCTTCACACACCATATATTAAAAATTTAAACAATTTGGATAAATGAAGCATATGAAGAAATTCATTTATCGACATGGATGTTTTCTAAAATTGGCCAAATTTGAAGCGCGCCCTTTTCAATTCACTGTTATGCTTGCATGCACAGTGTAGCAGAATTATTGTGCAGCCACTGTGACATACCTACTGATATGATTATCTTGTGTAAGTTTAGGGTTTTCCAAAAATAAAAACACACCGAGACAGTGTAATATTCTTTCCGTGTGTCCTGCGTTTGAGTCTACGAGTCTTATAGCTTCTTATCTAGTGTCAATTGAAAGTGATTTAATTAAATCAATACAACATTGATTTTAACCGGAGATTCTATTCAATTCACTTGTGGTCATGTACCACTCGATTATACATATTCGTAATATTAATAATGAATATGTAAATAGTTCAAAGGTCAAAGTGGGTGTGTTTTACCTAGACATGGCGGTAACTCATTTAACACCATAGAATTTATATTTATCTTTAATATACTTATAGAACAAATGTCCTGAACCAAATCAACGCATATTCCTGGGTACCTTCCTCGACCTTTTTGGTTGGGGTTAGGCCGCAGATTGTTGTAGTTTTTCTACATCTAGTCTTGTGGCCTGTAATGTACTGCATTTTAGGTGCAAAATATCCTTGGTTGAACTTAATTTGTAAGACCTCATGGCTCTTGTTTTGTTACCTACTTTGTCGGAATCTGCGTTAGTTGGGAGAGGGGGACAAAGGTAGATTGACATCCTCGTCCTAATTATACAGGCTTTAAGACATAATACAAACTAATTTGCATTATTCAATAAAGGTGTTCTTGGTGTCATTCAATACACATAAGTATTGTTTACCATCTTCATTTAAATCTAATATGCATAAACTTGCATAATAATCGTGTAAAATATATTAAACTTTGATGCATTTTAAGTTTGTTGAAATGTCCAAAAAGTCAAATAATGTGGCCAGTGTTTCTAAATATGAACATGTACTTCTCTTGTTCAAAATTTATTGACCTGACCAAGATTATCTTGACCTGACCAAGATTATCTTGACCTGACCAAGATTATCTTGACCTGACCAAGATTATCTTGACCTGACCAAGATTATCTTGACCTGACCAAGATTATCTTGACCTGTCCAGATTATCGATCTTGACCTGTCCACATTACTTGATATAATCGACAGTTGACCAGACTTTGAACAAAAGAAATACAATAGATAATGGAACAAAAGAAGAGGGCTAGACGTATATAATAGGGTAGTAGGCTATGTTTCCTATTATTGGTGAAAAAATATATGAGTATATGGATATTGCACCAGCACCATTTCTATTTGAATTCAAATTTCCCTCTACAATTTCAAGTCAACGGGTCCTTCGTTCTACATGTATTATTTAACATGTAATCTTTGCAAACCTGACATTGTAATTGAATATTATTGATTTAATAATGCAAATTTTAATTTGTCTTGGTTTTGCTGTACATGTATGTAGTCATGGTAGATGCATTTTGTTACTGCGGTAGAGACCACTGATAAACTTTGTTCTGTGTGTTGGTCTAAAAATGGGATGATAACTTGAAAATGCGATATCTTCTGACTAAAACCACTTATTATCAAAATTCAAAATTTCTACTACAGAACACTTATCACTGCTTTCTATGATAGTATTTTTGATATGTATAATCTCCGCAAATATATAACAAAAATTGGGTAAAGTTGGGTACAGTTCATTTTAAATCACCCTGTAGTTGTAAACGTAAATATAATGCAGGAACTTACTTTTTGCAAACTCGCTATGTTGCATCTGGAACCTCCTGGCTTCAACAGTTGTAAATCAAATAATGCTTTATTAATATAGAAATAGAATACTCTATTTATATATTGTTATTGAAAACATTACGTTAGTGGACGTGACTTTTCAAGCAAAAATACTAAACCAAATTGTAGCCATGTTATTGACTTGAGAGGGTTTTATATAGGGGGAAATCCCCAAGTCCATATGGGATAGTCCCATTCTGCAAATTTACTCGGGTGTTGTTGTGAGTTTTGTACTCAACCTTTGTCATCTAGACTCTATATAGATCAAGAGACAGTTAGTTGAATGGCAAGGCATAATCTGTGGCCAATATAGTGTTGGCATGATTACATTCAAATGCACAAGGTTCCTGGAAAATTATTTGTTCCTTTTTTTTTAAATCTGGTCAATTTTTACTCTTCTGACCTAATGACAAATGGGATCAGAGATAATTTCACAACAGGAAATTCTGTTATTGCTTTTTTCTTCAGACATGAATTAAAGATGACTTGTAACAGACCAAAAGATACGTCAAGTAGAATCACGTCAGCAATTTAGCCTCACTAAATAATATATAGGCCTAATTTAAGGGGTGGACTAAAGTAGTCCCAAAACCCAAAGGTTATTGTGCATACGCACTCTTTTAAATACCAAAAACTACCCACATAAACAACAACAATTTTGGTTTGTCATTGACATGCATTTTGTTCTCTAAAAACAGTCACGTATTGGAGAGAGAAAACCAATAAGTGACCAGAAGTAGCCCCTGGACATATGGATAAAGTTAATGTAAATATTTTCAGATGTTTTATTAGACACACTTTCCCTGCTTGATATGTATGTCAAGGATTAGACTCTTGAGTAACAATTTGCCCTATATTTTACTTTGTTTTGTGGAATACAGGATTTGGTACAGTTTACTTGAGCTTGGAGAGTGCAGCCAAATTGTTAGCCAAGAGTATATCAAATGCAACTGTTGAAGTCGTACAACACAAGTAAGTAGCTTGACTGTAATTTGCACAATACCATTTAATAACTTGTATTTTCAAAACATTGAAAGTTTTTTATCCTTCTATATAGGTTAGTGGCCATGATTGTCTCTGCTGACGAAGTTTAAGTTTTGGTAGGGAGGGGAAGAGTGCCAATTAGGTCAATTCTTAAACACTTTATAACGTTCCTGTAATCTTGGTTCTTACCGGTGTGATATGACATGATATCACACTGGTCAGCGTGTGTGCATCAACGCGATACGCATACTTGCTATTTGAACCAATCTGAGTCGCATACCAACAACGGGACTGATCGATTTTAAGTCTATAGGTAGTTCCTTGTAAAATGTAGGATTTAATTTGATTAAAAATTTGTAATACTTATGATATTTCTTATTTGAATTGAAGTGTTTAAGGTATTGTCTTTAGCCGCTGTTGTGGATCTATCATCTCATAACACAGGCTACATCATTATTTTTGGTGTTGCCTTGTTGTTTTACTTACAATAATGATGTCGCCCGTGTTATATGAGACGTTAGATGCACTCCAGTGGCTAAAAACAATACCTTTATTCTCTAATTATAGTACTCGACCTACATGTAGAGACTTACATGTAGGTTTATACTATTACTTGTTGATAAATAAACCTCCTTATGAAATACACACAAAAATAATGAGTACATTTATTTTTTAATCCCATGTGACCAATATTATGAAAATTTTGATTGGATTTTGAGTGTAGCTCTTTAGCTCAAAGTTAGACACATTTAGAATTTTGTAGCTCCACTGCCTATAATTTGGCCCCATTGTATCACTGCAAATAGTCCTGTCAATCTAATCTAGTCACTCACCACTAATTGCAACAGAATTGTTTTCACTTTTATACATTTTAGAGATGTCCCCTGAACATCATACCAAAAATATACTAAAATATACTTGGTGGAAAGAGGAATAATTTGGTATAGTTTTTAAAATGATTGGAGCAATTTTGAAATTTGACCCCTGTGTGACCTTTTCCCGCCAAAAACTACCTTTCCACCAAGTATACTTTTTGTATGCTGTTCAGGGGACACCTCTGATTTTCATACGAGTGAAAAAAATTCTGTTGCAATTAGTGGTGAGTCAAAACCCACTTTGACTGGACTAAAAGTATACATCAAAATAATGATCTGTTGCATCCCATTGTCAAAGTAAGTGCAATATTGTGATGTAGCTTTCTATTAAAAATATTACTCTTGCTCTCCAAATTCCTCCTTCAAAAGGACACTGGGTCTTGGTTTGAGGAGTGCAATTTTGTTACATAAATTTGAAAACCTGTCTCTTTACATGAATTTTTATCCTGATTTTCAGAAACTGATACTTCAAAAAAATATCCAGCACTTAACATCCTAACAGAAGTGAGAGTATAAATGGCCATTTAGTCTTAAGGCTATTTATGGATCACGCCAGCATTTGATCCCAAACGGAATAAACTCAGATTGCATGCCAAACAGATACACAATTGAATGCATTTCATCTCAAGTAAAAATGCAGTAAAATTTAAGTATTTAACATATACTAAAAAATAATGTATAAACATGCCAAAATAACATCCAACACACCCAGAATTTTCTCACTAGGGTATTTGATTGTTGAAAAATCCCATTTATAAACAAATACTTTGTATGTCTTTTATTATATGTTTTTCATATGTTCCACTAAATGTTGACCATATTGTGTCGTATTTTTGCTACATGTGCCTCTTGTGTAATGTTGAGTTCAATGTGCATTAAGTTACACATTTAACCTAGATATAAGTATCAAGGGTATAAAGGGTATTGTTGGTCGAAGCTAACACTTGGGTGTTTTGCAAAAGTTCATTCTACAAGTCATACTTTGAAAACTTGCTTAATTTATTGTTGTTAATGAGTTATGTACATTTTACAAAAGTGTTGTTGTTTCAGCCCTCTTTGCAACATAACTCAAGAACCACAGGACCTACAAAAGTATATCTGTGATATTTGAATTCTTCTACACGCTCGCTATGAATTGAGCAATGCAATTTTGCTCAAGCTCACTACCATTCGCAAGATGCTGTGAACTACCCTTAAGTAAATTATGTTGTTGAAAGTGCTCTAGCTTGAGGTCTGCAAGCATTTAAACTGTACATATATATCTTGTTGAAAAATAGTTACTGCAGAAGTGAATCCCAAAATAAGGCATCACATTTCATCAGATGTGGGAAACCCATAAACTAAAGACATTCACCAACTGGCAAAGTCCCAGTATCATCTGTTAATGAGGGCCAATTGATCTAAGGAGTACAACATATGCTACTCACATGCTACAAATTGATATGGTTTTGGGATTCACTTCTGCAGTAACTATTTTTCAACAAGATATATACTCACATGCTACATTTTTTAGTATAAAATAGTAGTTTTTATTAGCATTCTAATTGTTGCAAAAAAGGATAAACATAAATTACAAAAATTGGATGACTAATCTGCGTATTAGGTATCACTTTATATGTGTATCTCGTCGAATATACATATTGTGCTAATGCAATACGCTCTCACTGACTAGATATTAAATAATATACGGTATAATGGTTTTCTTTGATGTATCCCTTAGTGGTATGATAAAACATGCTATTACACATGTATTTGTAATTGTTGTTAAAAAATACGGTACGTATACAAAATAAATACAGATACAGCTTGTTTGGGTAGTCAGGTTTAAGATACATTGTTTTATTTCAGATCATCTCTCTAGTTTTGTTTCCACAGCCTCTCATTTATACTAAAATCAGGAATTTAAATTCTTTTTGGACATTCATTTTAAATTAACATTTTGTTTTTGATTTCTTTCCTGTGTTTTTTTACCCTCAAGTGTGCAAATGTATGAGAGTAAGAAAATAGAGTTTCAGATTTCTCACCGATCTGGTATTTTCTTGTTTCATTTGTGACTGTCCACTTCCTGATTTATTAAATCCATTCAGTTTGTAGGTTAACAGCTTTGTCCACTATTATGTTTTTGTTTAAATGTTACAATCTTCCATTTATGGAAAACTAAATTGACTCTGAAACTGATACAACTTTCTGATGTAATGCATGCAGTTACAACAACATCTTTGTATGTACCTACACACAACACTGTTCTCAATGCTTTATTCTCTCGCCGCTTGTTGTTATTGTTACAAACAAACTTGACAAATGTTGTGGATTAACTAAGATTTTAGTTGCAAGTATTTTTTTTCAATTTGCGGTTATAACCATGATCTCCTCTGATCAAGGAAATGTAAAGGGAATGCTTTCTTTGGAAGCTGTGTAATTAGGTTAACTGTGTAACAGGATATAGGTGGGTGCATGCATTCTACATCTGTGACACATTCTTTAATATACAGTCAAAAGTAGGCCAAAATGATTATTTTATGTTATTTGTAGCTTTTTTGATTGAGTGACATAATACGGTTCTGATTACGCATTCATATGTATGTTGTGGAGTTTGGTTGAGTTGCATTTAATAATTTATTTGACTGTGGTGTTTGCATACTCTTATTTTATACAAAAGCTGGTTTTGTGTATACATGTTTATTTTGCTGTTTGGGTTGTTAAATTTTCATGGGATTTGTATAGTCATCATTGTTTTCATTGCAATAATATTTTCATGTTATGCATGGGTTCAAAATCTCATTTGGGATGATTGAAAACAAGTGTTAGTTATTTTTGTCATTATGTTATTTATTGTGTATTTTTGTGCAAAATGAATTAATGCATGAACCTGGGGTTACTTTACTTTCATTGCAGCTACGGGTATGAGCATGATTATATAACCTATATGAAATATATGCAAAAGATTATTTCTCTTTCCTCTGTTTCCATATTATCAGCCTACTGAAATAAGTTATATAATGGCTGCCAGACGTGAATTTTGCAAATACATGTTAACCTAAATTTGATTACCCCATTTAATTTATTGATGCACAGATCATAGATAGTGGAGCTCCTTCACTATCTATGCACATATCCACCCGAGATCTAGATTACCCAGTAGTCCACTTGCCCATTGTGCATACTCTGGATATTGCATTTAAGCTTAAAATTCTGATTTAATTAATGTGTGCACAATTGATAGATTTTCACATCTGATCTTTTCAGTCACCCTACTCCCTCTGTTTGTTAGCTTGGCCTTCCCAAGTGGACTACTGACTTTGGATTGTGGTTTTCATGCTTAACACGGCTGTCTATGAGCTTCTATGGATGAGATTGTCGGAAATCTGGCCTACTAAAATTGGCCATGATGTAATGCATCTTTAAATGGATCTGGCTTGTGATTGGTCGCCCAGATCTCGTTATGGTTTAAATCCTCCGGGTACCTGTCATTACCATTAATAACTACATGGTACACAAGTATGCGGCTTTTGTGTTGTGTAATTGCATGAACGCGTCAGTGAATGCATGAGCGCGTCTTGTATTTGCTTGCGGTTAAATTTGATTGATAAACAAGTATGATTGACAGTGTGAGTGTTAGGGACTTTGCCCGTTCAAAATTGAAAGTCCATAGTCTACCCGCGATCTGAATCTACCCATCGCCAATCATTTTGGCCTGAACGGACTATACCAAAAATAGCAAGCCCTATAATACTCCATGAGAATTTAATTTGAGCCCTCTATATTCAGCACTTATTACTATTAGTTACAGGTGCATGACTGATGGCAAATGGAAATAAAAACATGAAAACAAATTTAAGCCATTCTGATAAACACCTTGGAAGCAGGAAAGTTGAGCACCATGAGCATTAGCTGATTGTCATGAAGTTTGAAGATTTAAAAGTACTGATTTTGCATGAAAAGAATTAATTGGTTCTGCCTAGCACTGAGGTCTTTAAATCAAAACATCCCTAACAGAATTTCATTTATAGCAGCCGTCACTATTTACACCTTGCACACTTCATAAATTTTCAATAGTTTCATAAAATTTTATTCTGTTGCTGTAAACTTTTGCCCTACATTACATTTTTGTCATGAAATTAAATAAACGCTTTAAAGTGTTAAAACAATACTCAAACAGTCACATTTTTTTAAAGTGAATTCAATCATAACACATGTTATAAAAATACATGTTTTTTATTATGTATGTTTTTATTACCTTTGAAGGAAGAAAACTTGCAATTTTCCCTGCCAAGTTTGGAAAGGGGACTATAAAATGAGCTCTGAAATTTGTCTGCATCAGGGTCAGAATTTCAGCGAGAATCGATTCTCGCCAAGATTCTTGTGAACAGCTTTGCGCGCAAACCTTTGTACTTTACCCAGAAGTTGATTGGCAAGAATCAAATGATTCCCGCAAATTTATTCTGCCAGAATCAAGATTGATTCTCGCACTGTGAAACGAAATTCTGACCCTGTGCATGTATGATGTATGTATACACAAAATATAAACCCTTGGCCAAAATGTTAACCTTGGCTTCTTGTGTTGATTTGTCCCACCTGCTTTGGTGGATTTGAATGGAACTTGGACATAATGACCCTTTATTGGATGTGAGGTCAAACGTCATCTAGGGGTCAATTGAGGTCATTTGACAAATATTTTCATATTTTTACGAACCACAAAATCCTCTTTCGGGGTTTGGTTTCCCCATTTTTGATTTTTTTTTTTTTTTTTTCAAAGCCGCAAAAGTTTGTTCAAGCCCCAGGGAATTGAGAATTGCTCTTCTGGCGACGACACGTTTTACGCATCACGTAATTTACTAATCTATATGTTGATTTTGCAAGTGTTTGCTATATTGCTACAAGCCAATCTCAGCTCCTTTAGCCAATTACTTGAGTTAAGTCAGTCACTAGGTTTTATTTTGTAAATATGTATTTTAACTGGCTTATTGTTCGAGTTCGAGAGAATATTTTGTATGAATCTGATTTTAGATATTTAGCAAACCATCTTTAATGCACGTCATGTTATAGTCAAAGGGGTGTTCAGTGGTTGTAGGTGAGAACATTATAGCTTTCACTAGCGATAACATGTTTTTGGTTGTACTAGCTAGAATAATTCACCCTTGCTGGTCATTTGACCTAAATTGTACATAGTTATTACTATTTTTGTTGTGTCTACAGACAAATAAGGCGTTTTTAGGCTTGGGGCATAAAGTCTAAACCAGCTTGTTTAAAATCATTGTTGGCCACAGTATTCCTATAGGAATTGAAAAGAATACAAAATGAGAAAGTAGGTGAATCAGTGTTGTGTACAAAAGTGAATGTTATTGGGTAACAGGTCTTATTCTACAACCTCCTTATAATTGCATGCCTGTTGCTGATGTATATAGGTGTTGGTTTACAAAGCTTTTGACACTTTGATTTTAACAACAAGCATTTACAAAATATGACTCCACAAGAAAAAACTAAGACCAGGTAGGCTCAAGATACACCAACATCTCTTGCTAACTAAATGCTGGTGAATGGGATCCAATTTCTTTCGAAAAGCTGCTATTTTTTCTGGGATATGTACACAATAAGCACTCAATTTAAGCTTTAAAGCCCTTTACACAAGGACTCAAAGATTTAGTTGTGTAAAGCAAGCAAAAAATTCATATCAGACAGCTGTGTCATTTTACTTGGTTTGTTTTTTCCAATGCATATTGAGTGATTGCTCTTACAAAACAAGGTAGTTTTAAAGTGAAATTGTTGAAATTTTAAAGTTTTCCATATATGCATTTTTCAGAGTTGCATGCCCTTTGTTTTTGTTTTTTGATCTTTTTTCCCCTTCCTCTCCTGCTTTGTCTCATTGGCAGCATGAAGTATTTCAATTAACCCAGGTGGGAGGGGTTCTTGATTTTGGATCGAGTGGGAATGTGTAGCTGGGATTGTTAAACTTACTCTAAAAATATACCTCATTTGACAAGAAGAGGAACCCAAAAATATGTTAATCTTAATTTTGAAATTATTCCCATTCAAAATTAAGGTAAGCTTGGCAAATTTCTACTAGAATTTCACAATTTTGCTTGTAAAAGTAGCACATACATTTTCCAGATTGTTTAGACTATTTTTTTTAAACCACTCTTTCATTAAGGGTTCTGTCACCCACCTTTGCACAGTATTTTTTGTGTGGCCTGAGAGTACATCAGACATGTAAAATTGCATTTTGAATACAAGGAATGTCCTTCTGATATCAAATAATTTAAGATTTTTTGAAATTCACAATATTTACAAATTTTATGGCAAATTATTAGAAATTGATATTTTTGACATTTAACAGTCCTTGAAGTAAAATTAATATTAAAATGTAATGATATTTACTTGAAGTGTATGTAGCTGGGAGGAAAATCCAATTTTGACCTTTCAGATTAAAGACATATTTTTTCCCAAAAACCTAAAAATTTAGGTCTTTTGGGGACAAAATATGTATCTTTAATACGAAAAGTCAAAGTTTTCAAGTGATTGTCAGCTTTTCCTCCCAGCTACATACACTTTAAGTACATATCATTAGATTTATAAATTTTAGTTTGAGGACTGTTAAATATGAAAAATAATAAAAATATCTCAATATTTAATAATTTGTCATAAAATTTGTATTATGTCACCAATTTAAAAAATTCTAAATTATTTGATATCAGAAGGACATTCCTCATAATCAGAATGCAATTTGAGTCTGATGCGCTCTCATGTCCTGCAAAAAATACTGTGCAAATGTTGCTATCCAATTCCTTAAACCAGATCTATTAAAATCTGCGGAGCCAGAAAATGCTACCCCAATCTGCCGCACATCTCTCCCACCCACTCCTGGAATTGACAATATCCTCAGAATTTTCACTCAAGCATAAAGATATGGCAAATTAATGTAATGCAAACAAGATAACCATTTATATGATATTTTTTTCAACCCTTTTCAATTTGGCTTTGGCTTCCTGTCAATATTCATTTCATATGTTTTTTAATCCTAAGATAAATGTTTTCCTGCCTGATTCGTATTCCATATATAGAAGCATTTGAAACAATGAAGCCATTCTCATTTCCTGCTGTCATATTTTATCAATGCAGAGATGTGATGCATGATTTCCGGCTCTATGTAACTGTATACTGCAAAAGATGTGATGTTTGCATGACAGGGTGCTCCCCTGTTAACATTAGAAGATAGCTAAAGCTTGATTTAAAAATCCAGGCTGTCTGTCAAAAAAGTTGTTCCAAAGTAAGCTCTCGAAAATGAAAAATGATAGGATTTCATGCACTCACAACCCTAAGAAGTACGCCTATTACTGGTAAGGTTGATAACCGTCAGGCAACGCACCTCCCATAAAACTGTAAAAGGTCTGCTTTATGTATAAAGATAGCAAAAGTGAGCCAAAAATGGCCCTGGGAAAATGGCATAGATATACCCCAAATCATGAAATTTCTGTGAAATTTGTTACAAAATAGGATCCAAAAATAAATTGCAGAGGGGATAAAGGTAAGCTTTTGGCTAGAATGAAGATTTCCCTTGAAAAGGTCTGCATTTAGAAAATATGCACCCCCCCCCCCCAAAATCAATCTGTACTGTCACTGTGTGATATTACATCACATTTTGTTCAAAAGCTTAAGATAAAATTAAAGCTAAAAGCATGAGAAAATGTGGCAAAACTCAAGCCTAGGGTGTGTTAGGGTTGATTTCTCTGCCCTGATCAAGTATTCTTCCCGCAGAAACAATTTCAAACATTTTGCTATGATCAAATTTCAGGGTTTCTTTCACATATTCCTGTAACATCATTTTCCCAAAGCCTATGCCCACCCCCCACCCCCAATCGGGATATAAGACATACCATTATGTGACATAATCTGATCCAACCAGGAAGGAGGCAGATTTGAACATTTTATCATCAAATTATCAAAACACTATTATTCCCCATTCAAGAAAAATACAGCACTAATTTTTGGGATTCAAAAAATATTATCAGATTCTGCCAAATGAAACAAAGCTCAATCATAATCATTCATTGAGTACTAAATGGAGATTAAAAAAAAACAAAAACATTTTCGGCATGTTTTTGACAAAAATTAAGCATTCAAAATCATGAGTATAATATTTGCTCTAATTTTCACTTGAATTAAATGATTGGTTATGAGAATGAAACAATCTTTTCTAAAAATTAGAATGCATACCGTATTTCGTCAAATAAACGCCCCCAGGGGCGTTACATTTTCCCAAGGGGGGGCGTTTATTAGAGGTCATTTTTAGCACGACAATTCCCGTTAAAATCATTAGGTAAGCTTAAAAGTCACGCTAAAATGATGAACTATGAACTTTTGACACTGACTTTTGGTTCACTTCCGGGTTGCCGATGCAGATTTTTGCCATTTATTGCTGCTATTATCAACCATGTGAGCAACTTGGTAAGCTTACTACACAAGATAGCATGGAAATATCGGAATTTTTGAAACATCTTGGTTGAAAAAAAGTGGTGGGGGCGTTTATTTGAGGGGGGCGACTATTTGACTAAATACGGTAATTGAAATTAGATTTCGTTTAACCTGATTGTATGTGCAAAAACACCCTAGAAATGCATGTTTTTTGCCCTTAATTCATAAATTTGGCTAAATAGTGGAATTTAACTTCTATAAGTTACTACTAAAGGAATAATTAGGATTAACTTGTTTTTTATTTTGCAGAAGTTGAATATATTTTTTTATTCAATTAGTGCATGCTGTATTTTTCTGGAATGGGGAGTAGTTACTGAAATTCTTACATCCCTAGCATACTTGGTTGCAAAATTATATATTAGTTATGAGTTATATTATAATGCCAAATTTCACTGCTTTTGTTCTCCACCTTTACTAGTAGCATGTATCTCAATTTTGCAATTGACTCCTTTGGCCTGCTTGGATCAGATCATACATCACATTTTCCCAAAATCAATTTATTCCAGCTATACCATGTATCACTTTCATTTCTCATTGTATTGTATTATATTCAGGTATGGAACAGATGCAGGAAGACTTGCAGATAACTCACTCAACACAGCAACCAACATTGGTTTCACAGCGTACAATATGAAACACCTTGGAATTAAAGCCATCGCTAAACGTACTGCCAAAGATACTGGCAAAGCTCTTGTGAAAGACTACGAAACCAAACCAGACGATCCTCCTCCTCCTCCATCCTCATCTTGATCATCATCCATTATCACACATCAGGGTCAGTATAAGTAATGCCAGCTGTGTTGCTGATGGTGCTTGATTTATATTTTATATCTATAATACAGGTATGGGGAAGATGCAGCACGTATAACAGACAACTCACTAGGTGCTGTGACGAATATTGGGTTTACTGCGTACAACTTCAGTCATATCGGAGTGAAGGCTGTGGCGAAACGGACAGCGAAGGATGCTGGATACGCTCTTGTGAGCGATTATGAAAGCAGTCCTCTAAATGAATCATCAAACTGCTCACAAGATATTGGAAGAAATGAGGCTGCTTCCACTGAAGATCATGAAGAAAACAGAAATCTTGATGTCAAAGAACCACTTTGATTTAAGAGTGAGGGATATACCGTATATCCTCGAATAGTCGCCCCCCCCCAAAAAAAACGTTCCCACCACTTTTTTCAACCAAGATGTTTAAAAAACAATTGCTGATATTTCCATGCTATCCTGTGTAATAAGCTTACCAAGTTGCACACATGGTCAATAATAGCGTTGATAATCAGCGAAAATCAGGTCTGAAACCCGGAAGTGAACCAGAAATCAGTGTTTCTAGTTCATAGTTTGTCATTTCACATTTTAGCATGAGTTTTAAGCTTACCTAATGATTTTAATGGGAATTATTGTTCTAAAAATGACCTCTAATACCCTTCCCCCTGTTTGGAAAATGCAATGCCCCTGGGCTGTTTATTTGATGAAATATGGTAGGTCAAAATATCATCAGTGTGTTGCAGATTTTCTTTCAAAATTCACCCTATGAACATCAATATGTATATGTTAGCTCTAAGGTGTTCACATGTGTGATACAATCTGATCCAATCAGACAAAAGTCAGCAATAATGAAATTGAAATAAAGGCAAAAATACAATGCAAAACATAAGAAAATGGAAATAATGAAAGTTGATAACTTTGCAACCATGTATGCCAGGAACTTGCTTTAGGTAATGAGCAAGCAGCATGTTAGTAATGGATATACCCAGATTGTCCAAACTTCTGCTTTTGGTCTGAGGGATCAGATTGTTTCACATATCCAACCCAAAATTTGATACATCAAGATAATAGACTTTATTATGGAGGAAAGCCAAAGGAGCGATGGTGAGAGGGATAGGTATTATTACTTGATTTTCAATGTACATGTAAATATACTCACAAACGTCATAGAAAACTGGGGGATTTTTTGAAGTTGCATTAAAACCTCTTTAGGCTGCAAGAGGTTTTTTGTTTTTGTGTTTTGTCATTGCAACTAAAGCTGCATGTTTTCTATCTGAAATGCTGATCTAAATTTTCAGATGCAAAATGCAGTATGGTAAAAGGCTGCTGTGTGTATAGCATTATGGACCATTTGATATTTACATTGGGTGGAATAGGAGAAATAAAACAAATATTGACAAGAAATTTTGCATTTCCCCCGTTGTGGATTCCCAATTTTCTCTATTTAAAACTTACCTTATACGGTACAGTGAATTCTGCCTGGGTGCATAATATGCAACAGAACAATTTACGCTTACAGAGACAGTTATGAATTAGGTTAGGCTAATAACTTTGCACCAGTTATATGTCGAGCATTGTAAAAAATAAAAACATTTTATTTTGGACCTCAGAATATCCCTGTAGGCTATCATGCTCCTCGTGATATTCCTCGGTTCCAAAGGCAATGTAAAGAGTTTTTTACAATACCCTCCAAATATCTGATGCGTAGTTATTAACCTAAACTAGCAACACATGACATTGATCACATTTTGCATGTGAATTCTTCATTATATAATGCTCTGCTATGTAGTTATGTGCAAATGTCAATTTGAACATTGGCAATTCTGTTGTGACATTTCAAATTCTATAAAAGTGCACCTATTGTAAAATTGAAATTTGACGAACGTGATTGAAATAGTGTTGAAAGAACACTTCAGTATGATTCTGTTATTGGCTGTCAGCTTGAGTGTCGATTTTTAGAAACAGACAAGGAGTCAATATTGGTACTTTCAATGGACTATTGCTGTTGTAATCCATACACCCCCTGTTGAAGACATGACCTTAATCTTCCACACAGGGTTGTGAATTTCAAATGGGGTTACCTGAATGGGTGTCTCCATTTGAAATCTACACCCCTGGGTGGGTAATTGAAGTCTTGTCTTTTATAGGGGGTGTATGGATTTCAACTGGAATAGCCCAATTTGTGCGAGTGTCCTGTAGTCAAGGGTGAACATAGTATTTTTGTGACAAAATTAAAGTGGACTTTCCAATGTCAAAGAGTCCTTTACAATTTTCTTAGCATCCTCTTTTTATGACATTCTTCAGTAGATATTCATGAAAAAAGCTTATTTTCAAAATTTCAGTTGATTCTGATTTTGTGTTTGCAAGTTACATGATTATGTGTATTACACTGCTCCATAGCCACTAGTACGAATTGGAAACCCATTTATCATTTTCTGGAAATCAGAAAAAGAAATTGCACCATCATTTTAGAAATCTGACATGCAGAACTTCCCTAGTGTGACCGGCTGGCTGACTGATAGCCAATGTGTTGTAACTTTGTTCTGGTACACCAGAACTTGCTCAACTCACACAATTCGACAATATTTTTGATAAACAAATTAATCTGCAAGAATCTTTTGTACATAAACTTTATGTAGCCAGAGGTTTCCAGTGGTATGAAAATCTCAACTTTTGGTTGTGAAAATGGGGAAATTACGCCGTAGATCACGAAATGCCTCTTTAAATACATTTGTCATTTCTTTTGCCAATATTCTTGCTGGGGGGGAAGGCTGGATGCTCACCGAACCTTCTTCTGTGTGTAGTTGACATTATGATAGTGTACTGTACATGTATATGTTAACAACGAAGGTATAGACTATGAGGATGCTGGACGGAGCGTGTTACTCTAGTATGTTCTCTTTAAAGAAAGCAATTATCTTCATTACTGGTAAACAAATATTAAGTGTCTATTAGTGTGATGGTTGAAATATACTGCGCCAATAAAGTATCCTTACACTTGGAAAAATTTCAAAACTGAACTACACCAGGCACAAAAAGAAACTTGTCAGTTATATTCATCCTTGCTGTTCAATAACTTCATAATTTTGGATTATTCTGAAATATACATTTTGTTAATTGGACTTTGCTTTCTCATGTGACACCCTGTTCGTGAAAAACAAACAAGAATTGACCAAGATATGCGCCTCAAACCCCAAAATCAAAAGTTGCATTTTCAACGATTTTCAATGTGAACGCATCGTTGTATTGCACACAAGCACCACGGGCCAATCAATAAAGCACACAGTGTAACAGGCACAATTGAATCGTTAAAATTGTAACTTTTCATTTTGGGGTTTGAGAGTTTGGAGGCGCATATCTTGGTCAATTCTTGGTCAATGTTCACGAACAGGGTGTCAAATGAGAAAGAAAAGTCCAATTAACAAAATGTATATTTCAGAATAATCCAAAATTATCAAGTTATTGAACAGCAAGGATGAATAGAACTGACAAGTTTCTTTTTGTGCCTGGTGTATATTGGGGTAAATTTGTTTTTTTAATAGATGCACTATCTAATCCTGCACATTATGACACCACATTGAATCCAATGTGATCTCAAGAAGTAAAGTTACAATTGAATAGACGAAGGTCCAGTTTTAAAAGTGACAAACTGGCCTATACAAGGCGCAAAAAAATTCCAACAAGCGAAACAAAGAGACAACACAATTTCTTCAATGAAGCGTTATTTAAAGCAGTTTTTATTTCAGTTTTTACTTCTGTATACTTTTCATAACTTTCATTTTATTTGTCAGTTCTTTTGTTTCAGTTTTCTTTTGTTCCTTTTGTTTTAAATTAAAGCCAAACGCATAAATTAGCCATTCACCACTCTCAAACTAGATGTCTAGTCTGTGGAGTTTTGAATAGGCCAGTTTGTCACTTTTAAAACTGGACCTTCGTCTAATCAAATGCTTGTAACTTTGCTTCTTGAAGTCACATTGGATTCAATGTGGTGTCATATTGTGCAGGTTTAGATAGTGCATCTATTAAAAAAACAAATGCATCCCAATATTGTTCAGTTTGGACATTGTGATTATTTTTCCAAGTGTAAGGATACTTTATTGGCGCAGTATATAATCACAAGGTGAAAGATGGACTGTTCCACAAGCCGGAATGAACAATACACCTTTCACCTCATGATTATAATATAGTAAGAAAGCAATAAAAGATGAAACTGTATAATTAATGTTAAATTAATATTTTGTGAAATATGTAGCATTCATCTCAGAAAATGGTCCGCATTGCAAATTGTGGGATATTCTTGAGTAGCTCAGGTGCAGATGTTTATTTGCTTTTTGAAATGTCAACCCCATGATGGCCTTGTGCTGAGATTGTAGTTTTTTAAACCTGACCTACATGTACTCAACTAAGCATGGCATAGAGGTGCTACAATTATTTTTTTCTTCATTTGCTTAGCTTGAAACAAAATTATTAAATTTGATTATTATTTGCTTTTGAAAAGTTGTAAGATGTATTTTTGGGACACATCTTGATTTTCTGAACACTAAATTGATATTATAAACTTACATTAAATGGTGTACATATCTGTCAAATGTTATATTTATATATTTATCTAAATATTTATCAAATAAATTCACATGGTACTTAATAACTGTACAATGTTTGATGGATATGTTATTTCTGTGTGGCAATTGTGTATAAGATTGTGATATTTTGAGCTCAACATTGCACTTGTGTTGTGATCTCCATGTCGAGAAACTTGCTAGAAGTTAAAAATGGATTACGAACAGCAGTATGTATTTGGTGTAATTATTGTCTTACCTGAAACATACTTTTCACTTCACCTGGAATTATTTGATTCCCTGCACCAAAATTATAAATTATTCCCTGCACAAAATTATTGAGGCTGAGCCCCCTCCCCAGGTTCCTAAGCCTATGTGATGTGCCTGTAGCTTCTGACATAAGTGTTATCAGCTAAATGCAGATCACATATAATTAAGCACTAGCTTTGTGCAAGGCAAAAAGAATCTAAAGGTGCTTCCCATGGCCTCCATTACCTTGGTCCTGGTACATGCATTCGATAAAACCTACCTTTTGGTGTTTAAATGCATGTGAACTGCACATAGAGACACAAACAAATAGGCCTTTATGGATATCAGGGCCTGTTGGTATCCATCCACACCACCCCCTCCCAACATTTTGGGGTCAACAATTTGCAATTTCAGTACATGCACAAGTTTGTCCCCCATTCCGAAATGTCATGTAACAAATTCATGTTACACATGAATTCTCTTGAAACCGGATCAGCCAGCACAGTACTACACCGTTATAACTAGCCCTGTATGCCATCCTTTTATTGTTGCTCACTTATGCTAAATCACCATCAATTGATATACTGCCCTCTGGCTCTCTACTGTGTGAGAGAATTCATACATAACATGAATTTAACAGACAAATAGCTGCTATTCAGCTTTCTGCTAAACTCGTAATGATATGAAGCACAAATGGGTGATCAAGGCAAGTCTTTTGATCTAATATTCTTAGCCATTATGTCCCATCCAAACCATCATTTTCATAACACATGTAATCAAGACATACACAAGCAGGTTTCAAGTTAAAATTTTAATTTTTTTTTAATTTTTCATATTTTATAACTTTCGCTCTGTATAGTTAAGGCAGCATCAGCGCCGCCTAACCATAAAAGAGTGAAAACAAGCAACAAGATGTGTGCAAAATTTTTTGGAATTTTTGTTTTGTTGTAAATAAAAAATGGAAACACTTTCCATCATTCCTGACCCAGAACGTGGACCACACACACTAGAATTGAGGAACACCCAGGTTTTCTTTATATGAATAACCATTAAGCAATCATTTGCATAGTTAAACTCTGTAGCATCCTTATACCATTCTTGTACAGCAACTGCAAAATCATAGCAAGTATTGAAGGTAGAATAAGATATTCCAGTTGAAATCCATACACCCCCTATGGAAGACATGACTTAAATCTCCTACACAGGGGGTGTAGATTTCAAATGGAGTCACCCATTCAAGTAACCCCATTTGAAATTCACACTCCCTGTATAAAAGATCAAGGTCATGTCTTCCACATGAGGTGTACGGATTTCAACTCGAATAGCCGATTGTGAAAAACATTTGCAACTCTGAAATAATCCCGTGAAGTTGACTCATTTTTGTTTAACTAATTCAAAACAAATGACATAAACATTTTACTAAGTCATACCAGTAGCTTGATTTTTCATCAGGAAGAGATTGTTTAAATTACCACTGAAATAATTAGTAACTTGTGACAATAATAAATAAAATAAATAATAGTTCAGTGAATTGTAAACAAGTTACTAATCATGTAAGATCTTATGACAGTGGCAAAGACTGATCCCTAATATCTTGCATCATAAATGTCATCATAAACTTATCCTTATTATTATACAGCTTTATTTTGTAAGCTGCTACTAGCAGTACTAAATTTTGCAAAATTCCTTTGCAGTTTTTATTTTGACACAGTTTATGGTGTATACATGAAGTCAGGTTCTGATTGGCTAGTTGAAACATGTCATCAACACATCAGCACCTCATTCCCCGATCAATCATGTGACGCAGGCGTGAAATTACGCGAGCATACGAGGCAGGATAAAAACTGCAAGAATCTTTGCAAAAGGCTGCAGTCTAACTCTTGAATATCTTGCACCAAGGTTCCAAAAGTTCTCATCTCCATTGATGTGTAATGTTGAGACTTGGGTGAGTCTAGACACCTCTGGCGAACTGCCACGACATCTTAGGAAATTTTCCCCCAGTTTTTAAGGTAAAAATATAGCAAAGAATTAAGAATTTCAGTTTGAGTTGACTTATCCTCCACAGTCGTGTTGTAATTCCCAGCAGTTTTGATGGATAAATGATGCACTTGATTCACATGCCACATTGTGCTATTCCAGTTGAAATGCCTACACCCCTATGGAAGGCATGACTTTAAGCTCCTACACATGGGGTGTAGATTCCAAATAGAGTCACCCATTTAGGTAACCCATTTGAAATACACACTGTGTGAGAGATTAAGGTCATATCTTCTATTTGGTATATAGATTTCACTTGGAATAGCCCAATATTTTTGATTTAATGCTTCCTCTCTGATTGACTACCAAATATGGAACAACCTGTATAAATGATCACTAAAACAATCTCTTCCTGATGTGCATGTTAATACCTAAATAGATATGCTGTACTGGGTATATTGAATGGTAATACCAGGATGCAAAATATGATGACATTGATTGACGTTCAGAGATGAATGGTTTTTATAAATTTGCATAATTTATGCAGTATACCCAACATTTAGATGGGTAAAGAAGACCAAACATAGCTATGTTACTTCCGCTCACTCCCAACACAAGGAAATGGGTTTTCAGAAATTTAAATAATTATTATTCTCACAATTATCAAATTTGATATGAATTGATATATTAAACTGTTTATAATCAATCCTGTCAACAACTAGATGTTGTTTTATATAATCAGCAGCTCTGAAACTGTATTTGTATGTGCGTAGATACTTTTTGTTTCAAATTCAAGATACTAAATTGGATTTCAATTTATGGTTCCTTGAAAACTGGAATTTAAATTATTAACAAAATATAATTCAATTGAAAAATTCAGACTAAGTGCATTTAAAATAACCTTATTGATTAAAATAATAAAAATAATACATTTTCTAATGACATCATTTCCTTCGGAGCTGGAAGTGAGCCAAGTATATGATGGCTATTCAAGTTTAAATCTATACACAACCTATGGAAGACATGCACTCCCTGTGTGGGAGATTAAGGTCATGTCTTTCATAGAGGGCGTATGGATTTCAACTGGAATAGCCCATATGAAGCAAAACACTGGGGCAAGATATATTGACAAACAAAGAAATAATGAAAGACTTTTGTTTTCACATAACAAGACCAAGCCGTCTTCTGATGGTTCCAACGACAAACAATACTGGCATAAAATGTTTCCACTGTAATTTCTGGTATTCGACTTGAATGGTCCTTGGGTATCTACGACCTGTTTTTGGATGGATTTTGAGGACTTTTTCCCCTTCAAAACTTTGAAAAGCTTGAATAGTTTTCTGTGTCAGCTGCAACTTCAAACTGCTATGAAGTTTTCAAACTATAAATCATTTGATTATTTAAGCTTTTCAAAAATTTTTGGCAAAAAGTCCATTTCATATGGGTCCCGTGTGTACAGGGACTGCAGCAAATTGTAACACAACATCTGTGACTCAAAACCCTACATACCACTTCATCCGAGTTCACAGCTCTTACATACACAGCCGAATCTAGCAGTTCCAGGACAAGCATTAAGTACAATATGTACTTCTTGTCACTGTATGCAACATCAGGTGTACCGGCATGCGAGTTTCTCAGTGAAATATGGCAACAATAAAGCATACTACCCTGGAAGAACTCCTTTCCAAAAGGAGCCAAGCCAGGTGTTTATAACAGTTAAAACTCTAAATAGCAAAAAGCAAAACCAAAACACAGCTGATGAACAATAACGCCCACCAAGCTGGTCTTTTTTTCTAAACCCGCGTACATAACACCACTCCCATTAAACAGCAAAAAAGCGTAAATCCAAAGCAAAAAATTCAACAACTATGATATAACAAAAGTTTTTAAGTAGACCACCATTTGTTGGTGTCCAATCTATCGAACACCCGCTTTTTTCTCATAAAAAACCCACTTCCAGCGCATCTTCCTTCCGTGACATTCTGCTCTTAACTTTGTATCCACCGATTTCAATCCTAACATATAATGTTGGATTGAATTGACAATAGTTGGTATTGTTATCTAAACTAGGTGACAATATTGGCATTGTAAAGACATATCAGGCATATAGGTCATAATTGGTAAACCTTCACTCACTATCATCACTTTGTTGCATTAATAATAGTTGCACCAACCACCGTATCAAGCTTATAGCAACTGTAGAGCACATTACAATGGAAGCTACACATTCTGACATGGCGCTGCATCATTGTTGTGCAACTCGTGATTGCTATTAAAGCTATGGGGCAATTACACATGCAAGTTACTTGCTCAGGAATCTGCACTAGCAAACTCAACTTACTCAAGCAATTTTACACTTCATACTTGCCCCATTACTTCTTAAAGATCTGAAATCCTGGAAGCCATAACAGAATGAAATGACTCAACCACCAGATTTCAACCTTTCTTCTTGCAACATGCACCTTTAGCAAACAAAGTGAGATATATTGGAACAAATTCTTGCTACTCTTCAAACACGGTGCATTTTCATGATGCTGTTGTGTGAAAAGTTGGTTTGTTCTTTGAGTGAAGGTGTTGTCATGATTAGGCAAATTGACATAATTTGGCAGGAAAAGTCATACATTTTGATTTTGTATACATACACATACAACAAATAATGTTGTTACAAGACAAAAGATGACATCAGCATATCACTAGCCATTGAGCATGAAAATTTTATACAAGGTGGGGAGGAGACAGAGAATGAGCTATTCCATTTAAAATTCACACTACCCCTGTGGAAGATTTGGAAATATCTGCCACAGGGGTAGTATGAATTTCAAATGAAATGAACACATTAGTAGCTCCATTTAAATTCCATACACCCTCTGAGAAAGATTCAACCTGAATCTTCCCTGGAGGGAGAGTGAGTTTCAAATGGAGCTGCTAATGTGTTAATTCCATTTGAAATTCATACTCCCCCTGTGGAAAATATTTCCAAAATCTTCCACAGGGGGAGTGTGGATTTTAAATGGAATAGCCCAATGGGAGGAGTGGGTAAGAAAGGAGAGATGACAGAAAGGGATGGATGAAAAGTAGGGTTTATCCTTAGTGTAAGAGAGCACAAAATACTAATAGGATTGGAGTTAGGGTTAGGATTTAGGGTAAGGGTTAGGATTAGAGTTGGGATTCATTTGGTATTCTCTTACACGAATGATACACCAAAAGTAGAGCAGAGAATGTGCAGTGAGTGAGAAATGTGATATAGAATGCGAGAGGAATGGTGAGGTGGAAGTGAGTGAATGTTGACAAACTGAAATAAAGAGTAGTTTTGGGTTAGTAAGAGGGATGGGAGGAAGAGAGGGACGGAGGAAGAGAGGGAGGGAGGAAGAGAGGGAGGGAGGAAGAGAGGGAGGGAGACAGGTGCAGGTGAAAATATGAGGGGAAGTATGGGAGAGAATAAAGAAGGGGTAGAAGGGAATGTAAAGAATGCTGGTGAGGGAATGTGTGCAGTACTGATAAGACAAAACTATGAACCTGGAAAGATTAATCTAGTTAGAGACAAAAATGGTTACCAATGGTGTGAAATAAGAGAGACCTAAAAAGAAATAAGAAATGGATTATGATTAAAACAGAGTTAAAAGGGAAAGTGGTAAAATGAGTATTAATGCGATGATAGAACACACATCTTATACATTTTAGTTCTGCCACTTTAAATTTGAAGATGTTTGGTTTGAAAATATATAGGATGGGAAGAGAAAATAATAATTGAAATTGGAATGGATGAGAATGGGGGAAGGGTTGAAAGGGATGGGAGAAGGGTTGTAATTAGAATGGGTGGGAAGGGAAGAAAGGACGGGATGAAATTGGAAGGGACAGATATAGAAGGGAGGAAAGAGACAGAAAGGAGTAGTTGAAATTGGATGGAATGGGAAGAAAGGGATGAAAATGGACGGGATGGAGGGGTTGAAATTGGAAGGGATGAGAAGAAAAGGGAAGGAAAGAGAAAGAAAGGAAGGAATGATTAAAATTGGAAGGGATAGGAAGGGCAGGGTTAAAATTAGAATGGATGGGAAGATAACTGAATAAACAGATCGGAAGAAAAGGGAAGAGAGGTAGGATTAAAGGGGAAGATAATTGAAAAAATAGTGCAGGAAATATTAGATTGGGGAAAATATACTTGGTTCAACTTGTTACAGATGAAAAATTATTTGGTTTTTGTTACGCTTGTTCAATTCATAAATGTGACCCGCTCTGACGAAACCCACCATAAGTCGTACTCAGCCATTTTGAGATATGGCGAGTCAAAATTGGGAAAGGGGTGAAAAACCTTGCAGATTTTGTTTTTCAGTTTTTATTAATTTTTGATTCCTTAATGTTTACTTTAACCTACCACTGAAAACAAAATATTCTTTTACACCCAAATCTAGCATTTTTAGAGCCAAACCAAGTCCTTAACATGTCATTTTTCTTGCATTTGCCTTTTCTTTATGTGTCGCTTCCCCCTTCCTGTTGAAAGACCGCAGAATGAGGACCACATGACCCAGAAACATAGTTTTGGTATCAAATAAAAGCTGAAGTCCTATACTAAATGATGACATCAAAAACTCAATTTTCAAATTTAGTGACTTATGTCTGGTTTTGTGGGAGCGGGTCACAAATGCGCTCACTAGTCATATATTACAAATAGGTTGCGCCTCTGCGTGTTCACCATTCTTTATCAATCCACAATCTTATGAGCTGCACCTTGATCTTATGTGCTGCACCTATCACAAGTTGCAGTGGAGATATTAATGGAGACAAGTATAGAAGTGGAGATATTAATGGGGGATATATTGGTGTGGAGAATGACTGCTAGTGCAGGGGAATGGTGTGCAAAAAATGTGACTGGAAAGAGCAAGGAAATAAAGATATTCAAGAATATAGAAAGAAATGGCATACATACAGAAAGGGTGGAAATAATACTAATTAATGTACAGTAGTGTATCAAAATCATCAAGTCAATATTTTGAATGCTGATGATAATCATCTTTTGCCATGATATATAACATGGATCCCAGCCAGAAATTACCACTACATCACTATATCTACTATTACCTACAATTGCTTATTGAAATATACATTACAAAGAAATAAGATCAGCCTAAATTTCACCATAAGATCTGCTATGTATTGGGCTATACTAGCTGAATTTCGTACACTCCCTATGGAAGACATGATCTTAATAATCCACACAGGTGGTGCAGATTTCATATGGAGTCACCCAATTAGGTAACCCCATTTGAAGTTCACACTCCCTGCATGGAAGACGGGGGTCATATATTCCACAGGGGGTTTATAGATTTCAACAGGAATAGCCCATTGCAGGTGGCTAAACCCATCACAGGTCTCTGATCTGTTATCATTACTGATGATACACTCATCAACTTGCAATGTGGGCATGTGTGATACATACAGATCTTGGTGAAATTGGCTCCCGATGAGTTGACCGGACACTAGAATGTGTCAGGCATAAGATTTGCTCATGCTTTATTTTGACAGTTACACAATATTTTAGCTCATTTTATATCAACATTTGCAAGTAGTTTTTTTTCACAATTCCACTTTAATTTGTTTTCAGCTCAGAAGCCTTTAATCTGGATGTCCCAAAAAAATCTGTAATGGAGAAAACTATTTTTGAAGCCACTGTATTAATTCTTGCACTTATGCACTATGTAAATTAGTGTAAAGATAAAATAGGAATTATAATAAACATGTTTTCACAAAATGCCCCAACTCATCAAAAGTATTTTTTTGTAGATGTATATTTCAATTTGTAACCAATATCTATCTACCATATACTTACATTTTCATTGCAAATACTCAAAGAAGATAAAATATATAAATGAGTTTGAATTTAACATTTAACCAATTCCAAATTGGTGACAAACACCCAATAATAAGAGAATTTTGAAAATTGGCACAATCAATTACAGCTTTCTTTGCATAAATCAGTAAGTATGTTTGGTAGATAGAGTTGGGCATACAATATCATTTGAGGGTCATTTGAAGCAGTTAATATCGCCTTTGATATCAGTCAAAGGTGCATATGGGCCTGGAACAAAGAACCTTCAATACATAGATATTACATTTATGCTGACACACTTAATAATCTATTAACATTAACCAACAAGTAAATTTGTTAAATTTTCATTTGTTTCCCATGTTTGTACCAATCACGCTTTCACCAAATGCGTAATTTTTTTCCAAATTTTAGGCAAGAGCCCAAGTTGTTTTTATCAGTACTAAGTGGATATAATATCACTCATACATAAATTCTATACCACTCATTAGCTGATTAACATTCAACCAATGGAGTTTGACAGTTTTTAACATCCTAAAAAAGACCTAATGACACTTATACTACACCCTAGCATAGTCATACATTGAATGTGGCACACATGCTGATAAGAGACTGACTCCTAGCGCCATTTGCATGTGTGTTATCTCTTTGACTTTTTTTTTTTATCTTTTGACTTGCTGATTTAGTTGTAGGCAAATTATTGGAAATACTAATTATTTTAATTGAAAATTTGGAATGTTGCTGTTACAGGAGTATAAACAATAAACTATTCTTGAATGAAAAGTTAAATAACTTATGTATGAGTGATGTGAAACAAATATTAACTGGTTGAAATACAATCACTCTTTGAAAGATGTATTGTTCCATTCCATTCACTGTACCAGCTATTGAAATGGACAATCCATCTTTTACCTTGTGATTATATATCAAATAAACTTGGGCCTTTCTCTATCAACCATTACACACAAAGTGTGCAATTAAATTTAAAAAAGTTTTAGATTCTCTAAAAATAACATAAATAACAATTTCATACAATTCAGTACAATATTATAAATAACACTCACAAATGTAAGGAAAAAAAATAAAACTGTATTTTTGTCATATAAAATTTGAATATATTAACTACAAATTACACTTCACATTTTAGTACACTGCATACATTACCAACTCACATGTTAAGAGAAAAACTTGCTGCCCGTTAGAGAGAAAGTGTTGTTTGTTTATTCCGCTTTTTGTCATTTGACATACTATTTGAATAAATGAAACCTAAATTGAATCACAAATAATCTGCTAATGACCACCTGTTCCATTTGAGTGAGAGATAGGTAGAGGTGTCAACTCATAAGTGGAACTGGCGGGCATATGAAGTGAATGGGGAGTGTTGTCCCCATACCACGCATCATAAAACTTAGCCCATGGGCATCAACGATAATTGCGATTGTGCAGTATTGAACTGAATTTAGTGTGAGCGTACTGGAAAACAGGTAGTTAGATCATCAAGTTTGAACACTACAGCAACGTAAGTTAAGAGGGACAAGCCTGGGACATGATGTGTTATTATTTATCTAATCCTCTCACCCATTATCCTGTCTCGATTCAAGTTGAGAGCAATGCCATGTGCGTATTTCACAGTGGCAAGTTTCTAATCACTCGCGTTAGCTTAATGCACGCAGGACGTATACTCGCGCCTAAAATGGCGGTTTTATCCGCACGCTGGCAACGCAACAGTGTACACGCACTGATGGCACTCACTTGCAACGAAACAGAGTACAATAGGTATATGAAAATATCATTGCTGAATAAGATTCAATTGTATGCAGTAAATTTAACTCCAACATGTGAGAGTTCTAAACAATGCAAACAAAACAGAATATACAACATTGCAGCAAATTAAGATTGATAAGTGTGCATGCAATTCAGCACACGATAAGCCCAGAAAGAAGAAAAATAAGCTCTTGTAGAAAAATACTATCAGAAAAACAAACCTTATACGGTGGATTAAACAGGAATAGGTTAGAACAGGAGAGAAGACAAAAAGTTAATTACCTCAAATACAATTAAAATCTAATTTCTAGGTCTAATTTACTTCAAAGAGCAAATAATGCAGCAATTTGTCAATGGAGGAAATTGGTATTGCTTTGTTTAGAGCAATATTAAACTAAATTTGAAAAAAAAAAATGGTGCCTACAACAGCATTCTCCGTAACAGTTTTATAAAGTGTGAAAAGCTCTTGTTATGTTTGCCTAGTTCTTGCTGTATTTTCTAAAGAGCACTACTTATCAAATGAAGAAGCACTTGGCAAGGCAAATAAAAACTTATCTTAC
The DNA here is from genome assembly GCF_039555335.1 of Amphiura filiformis. NCBI lineage: Eukaryota > Metazoa > Echinodermata > Ophiuroidea > Amphilepidida > Amphiuridae > Amphiura > Amphiura filiformis. Next base: position 40,334,621 of record NC_092636.1, on the reverse strand, counting down.
GTTTGTCCTGTTAGAAGTGTGGCACATCAAACATTAGATTAAGAACAAGTAACTGGATGCAAAAGTTTAAAAAATAGTGTTTCACAAAAAAATTGCTCCATTTGATAAATAAAGGATTAGAAATTCTTAAAGTGGTATCTCAAGATAAAAATAGAATAAATGTTATTGTTAAACAGCTTTCATTAAATAACTTTGTGCTTATTATTAAAAATAATCACTCTTTCATTCAGGTTCAGATGGACACATGTTACATATCCTGGTATTCTACACTACAAAGTCAAAATATCAGGACACATGCTTTTCTAAACCTTCCTACAAATATTTGAGCAATTGTACTTTACTTTTTTTTACATTTGACAGTAACAAAATATACTCTACAGAAGTAACAAAAATATATCTAAATATCATTTGCTATAAATAATGAGATAAGTGTGTCAGCATAAACTTTCACATAACACAAACAAAATACAGATGTCAAGCAATCTACTCTAATCTGGCTGGTATCCATTAATATTGTTGCTATGTATAGCGCCCTCTAGAGTTTATTATCCCTGGATCCAGGTGAATTCCCGGGTGATCTAGAAGTATCCAAGGAACTAGCCGGGCTCCAAATGCTGGTACTGCCAAATGGAAATGGATCAAAACCACGGCTCTGAAATAAAGCATACAAATAAACAAAATTGTTAACTTCGAAATGATGTTAAAATTGTTTTGAAATGTGCCACTGAAATTATTATTAAAGGAGTATTTCGTGATCCTAGCATCCTCTTTTTATGACATTTTTCAGTACATATCCACGAAAAAAGCCTATTCCCAAAATTTAAGTTGATTCCGATTTTGCGTTTGCGAGTTATGCATGATTATGTGTATTACACTGCACCAGAACGAAATTCAAATTTCACGATATCTTTGCAAAACGAATTAATCTGCAAGAAATTTTTTGTACATAAACATTATGTAGCCAGAGGTTTCCAGTGATATAAAAATCGCAACTTTTTTTGAGAAAAGTGGGGGGATGAGGCTGTGGATCACGAAATGCCCCTTTAAGACCTGATTTATGAAGGAAAATATGGAGAATGTTGCACAACTTTTCTTCTGATATTTTGTTTTTCTTTGATCATTTTGTTTATTCCAAGAAGTTTCAGTTTATCTTGGTCATTAAAAAAACCACTTTGATGTGTCAAAAAGGGGGAAATTTTGCAATAAGACATCGCTATTATCTTAAAGAGGGAAATTCCCTTTTCAGCAAGTATTTGCTATTGTACACTGAATCCTTGAAGCATATCCTGCCTACAAAAACATTTCCATTTAATCCAAGTCTGTTTTTTGGACATGTTATATTGCTTTAAAGAAAAGGGGGTAAACACTGTTTGTGAAGAGAGAAATTCACTTTTCAACAAGCACTTGCTATTGTACACTGAAACTCTGAAGTACATCCTGATTAAAAAACATTTCCATTGAATCGGTTTACTGCCATCCTTTAAAGTATTTGCTCACACATCCCACAAGTTTACCTCCATCCTCTTCAAATCTATATGTATAGCTTTTTGAGTCTCAGTAAGAGTAAGTGTTTGTCAACAAGTAGCCTTAGTAGATCTATGCTATTAAACAGACTTACTTGCTATTGACACATTGGAGGTTACACAAACAGAGGGTGATATCTCTGCTCCTGCCAATGCCCTTTATTCAATTCACAACTTTTGAATTGATTCAAAATCCCTTATTTTTCCCCTTTTTTTCAGTTCCTCATAAAGTTTGTGATGATAAACTTTGCTTGTTACGAGTTGCATTTGTATACAATGGCAAATATGAACATCAAAGGCCACTCACGATGTGGCATATTATTTCTTTAGTTTCTTGAGTAAGAGTGGGATTTGAACACAATCCTGGGCACCTTTCTTTGTGTTCTATTTCCCCTTATTTTTTCTTATAAAGTCAAAGCCCTGATTATAAGACTGCTTTCCCCGTTGTTGAGTGGTGATGCAGAGGTTGTATTTAGTTACCTGGTTCTCTTGGTTGCTATCTAAGAGATTGCTGTTATCAGAACTGCTACTCCAGATGGATGAAGGGAACAGCTCACTGCTGGTGTTCCATCCATTATCTGCCGAAGTGTTCGCATTAGCCGATGTGTTCTCCCATGGATTGGAGGAACGGTACAATGGCTGCAAGGATTGGTAAATAATTATAAAAGTACATCAAGTGATATCAAAAGTGATAATTTAATGGCTGAAATATTTGCAATCTTTCTGGTATTGGGTTATTCCATTTGAAATCAATACTCCCCTTGTGAAAGATTTAGTCTTCCACAGAGGGAGTGTGGGTTTCAAATATAATAGACAATTTTGTAATTTCCATTTGAAATACTCACTCCAGTTGTGGAAGATACTGGTAAAGCCATATACAGGGGGTGTATGAGTTTCAAAATAAATAACTATAGCCAATTCCATTTCAAAAACATACCCCCTCTGTACAGGGGTTTGGCAGATTTCAAATAAATTAGCCCATTTTCTTTTGAGATTATTTTGCTGACTGTAGTTTCACTATATATCCAAAGGTCACTGATTTGAATCAAAGCATGCAAGTTACGGTTTATATACGTCAGACATCTCTCTACAATTACGAAAACTGTTTTAGTATCCTCCTTTGTTTGTTTTGCTGAGTCTCAGTAAAATTGAAATTGTCAACACAAGACCATATAGGTGCTTTATGTCCCGTCTTGAAACACCATCATTGACTCATACCTTAACATTATAGGTACAATTTGTGTGATTCTATTCATCTTACCTGTTGGGAGTCCTCTTTATCCATACCGGTTGACCAACCATTAGGACTGCTACTGATGAGAGGCTTGGAGACATGGCTGGGTGTTGTTTCCCAGATGCTGCTGGTTGGTGGTGCTGTACTGACGCCAAGTCCACCAAACAGGTCCGCCAATCCGCCTGTGACATAAAGAGGTCACAATTTGATTAAATGCATTGTAATACTATATTATATGATAAGATTATACTGCCTGCCTGCTTAATATATGCCTTGACATCAATACCACAAATATTAAAGAAAATCATTACACACAGGCAATTCAAAACTATGATTATGTAATCATACTGGTTCACCAAGATCATCAGTGCACTGGGGCCTTGTGGGTTTGGTAGGCTACACAAATTAACATATCATCACCTAAATATGAAAATTGTAAAACAATTTCATTGCGTAAGTGCAAGATTGGTCAGGCATTTCCGGAATGTGTACAAAAGACACTTATTTCAAAATATGATTAATTGCTGAGCATTGTAGATTTTTTGGTTCTTGTTTGTACTTTTTAATTTTAATTTTTTGCTGTTGTGTTTTGTGTTTGGAAACTTTTCTGTTAAAGGTGATGGTTACATCTGGCCTTTCGGCCATCTCCTCCATGATTCTTTGATGGTATTTTGATGTAATGATATTTTAGTGCGTATTTGGTATTTTTATGTGAATTGTGGAAATGAATGAATGAATGAATGAATGAATGAATGAATGAACGAACAAACGAACGAATATCTTGTCAATCCAAGTTGAATAGCTGATGATGTTCTCCCACCAGAATTTTCCTGGGTTTTTTTCTCATTAAAATGAATTCTCACACCTGTATAATACATATTTATCTAATGGCGACTCACCATGTTTGCTCTTGGGTCTAGATGAGGATGGTGTCATATCAGACAAACCAAGAGATTTGTTATCCCACATGGATGATCCAACTGAAATGATTACAAAAATAATTAAGCTTGTTAGTTCACATTTAAGCTGTAGATTATAAATTCAAGATCTGTTATTTCCCCATTCTTTTGTCCAATCATTTCCACACAGCCAGTTTTGTTGAGCCTCAGTAAAAATTGAAATTATCAACACAAGACCATATTAGGTACTTTATGTCCCGTCTTGAAACACCATCATGGACTCAACGCTTGAGATTTGAAATTAATCTGTTTTAGTAGATTCAAACGCCCACTACATCTGTGCAAACTTTCATGCGTGTACGTACAATGTTTGCACTTAATCTACCTAGCTACTGTTATCAATTTTAGCATGAACCATAGAGGTGGGTGTATAAAGTGGATCTTCATTTAAACATTTAAAATACAAGCACTGAACTGCTGGGCAATTTCACCATTGAACCCATGTTTTCAGATAGACAACTTGTGCTTTGGTTTACTCCATTTGGTATCTACACTCCCCACGTGGGAGTTTAACATCATTTCTTTCATAGTGTACATATGGATTTGAACTGGAATAGCACTATCTCTTTAGGTCATCCTGAATGACAAACTGTCCTGATGACATTTCCATCGACCCCATTAATTATGGTATTATCCAATCTAACTCTTATCTTTGCCTTACCATAGAAATCATCAAGCTGTCCTGTCTTCGCATCGCCCTTCCCGGATCCAAGACCAAAGATACCAGGACTGCTGGGTCCAGTAGATGTAGTACTGCTGGTATCTGAAGCACTATCGATGTCATTCAAAGCTTGGCTCCATGGATTTGAGGTGCGTGGCAAGGACTTGGACTTACTGCCGAAGATACCCTTGGCTGTAGTACCTATGGCACCTGATGAGATAAACATAACAATTGAAAGAAAAAAATTATTGGCAACTTCTTTAAATAAATTCATTGTATGTTTAAACATGCCTTTACATAAAATATTCATTTGGTGCGAAAAAAGCACCACATCAAACCTCACACTTGACACTGTCTGTCAATTGGGTTCGTCCAGTACACCCCCTATGGAAAACATGAACTTAATCTTCCACACAGGAAGTGTGAATTTCAAATGGGGTTACCTGAATGGGGGCTCCATATGAAATATGCACCCCTTGTGCAGGAAATTATGAACATGTTTGCCATAGAGGGGGAAATGGATTTCAACTTCAATAGCTTATCTTAATATTCCTACCTTTCAGTGACATCTATCCCAGCTAAAACACATTAATGGGAAGCAATTCCAACACAATGTTGGCAACACATTCCTGTTTCTTAAGTTACATTTGTTTCATGTAGAGTTATTGGTGCAAATTATGAGCAAGGCCTTTAACATTAGAGCATGATTTCCTTGGCTAAAATAGACTGCATGATTCTAGCAATGTTTTAAAGGTTTACAGAGTTGGTTATAATTAATAAATCACATAATTATTGATTTGAGATAATATCATTTCCAGGTACAGCTTTTCCACTAAACACTGAACTTTTTCCAGCATCTTAACTTTATACAGTATTCACACTGGGTCATTCCATGCCAACGCCAAGCCCTGGTATACACTATACCTCGTGGACATTTTTCTCAGTTTGGGTATTGATGAGAAATGAAAAACCTGAAAATTTGAGCCTCTTTATAACTGCTTTGTTTTCACACAGCAAAGCAAACTAAGAATAAAATCCATGAGGTGTGGTGTACACCTCTTGGTGAGTTAGCATGGAATGACCCTATTGTGTATTTTGTTTCACTGAATATTGGAGGCAATTTATCTAACAGCTCTGAACATAGATTTAGACTACTCTACTAAAAAAATAAAGCGCAGAACAGTTACTCAAAGCCGTAATGTATGAATTTGGTTAATTGTTTTCAAATCCGATTTTTCTGGCATGTTTGTAATGTTTACACATGTCCCAACTTAAAATTTGAATAATCCAAACTTGTTGTGTTTATAGGGCAACAGAGCAATTTTGAATTATTATCATAATTATGAAATTAAATCCCCCATAGAGCTCCTCAGTTAAGCATTCAAGATAGCCAGTGAGTTTTCTTTCATTTTATCTATTATTTCAGCTTAAAATGTACAGAAAAACAGGCAAATCCCACTTGGTCCAATCCCATTTGGTCCAATCCCACTTTGTCCAATCCCATTTGGTCCAAATCCCACTTGGTCCAGTCCCAGTTAGTCCAATCTCAATTAGTCCATGTCCCATTTAGTCCATGTCCCATTTAGTCCATGTCCCACTTAGGCCATGTCCCACTTAGTCCATGTCACACTTAGCCATGTCCCACTTAGGTCATCCCCACTAGGGCCATGTCCCACTAGGTCCATGTCCCACTAGGGCCATGTCCCATTAGGGCCATATCCCACTAGGGCCATGTCCCACTAGGTCCATGTTCTACTTATTGCCCCCATGTCCCAATTAGGCCATGTCCCACTAGGACCGTGTCCCACTAGGGCCGTGTCCCACTAGGGCCATGTCCCACTTGGGCCATGTCCCACTTATTGCCCCCATGTCCCACTTTTCTCTCACTCTGTAGTTCTTTGTGCCAAGTATGTAAATTGAATTTCAAGTACTTTTGTATAATAGTTAATTATTTTATATTATTATAAATATTTCTTTTTAAACATGATAGTATGAGATGTGATAACCCAGCAAACACAAAACGTTTTCGACATCATTTGCAAAAGTCTATAAGAAAATGTTTAAATGTTGGGTTATATAAAGGGTATAAAACATTTGCATAACATTAGAAAAACATTTTTTGATAACACACTGCAAATATTTTAACATAATGTTATTTAACTGTAAACAAAATATTTGGCAAAAAATGTTTGCAAATTTTGAAAAGATTTAAAAAATATTGTTGCAGTATATTTTCTTGCAAATTGTTTCAAAACGTTTTCATGAACTTTATATAACCCGACATTTAATGTTATTAAAACGTTTTTACCTAAACCAAAACCCAAAATATAATTTGTTTAAAACGTTTTTGTGTTTGCTTTTCACATGCATATACACTTAATTATGGACAAGATAATCATTTATAGATCATTTCCATTCTTAGTTTCTTTAGTACCTTCTTCTTCAATCTCTATCTCCTTCATTTGTCCTACTGCTTCTTTCTCTTTTCCTTCCTCTGTTTATCCTTCCTCCCCTCCATCCACCTTATCCTCCTCATTCGTTCTTCCTTATCTCCTTTTTTCCTCTCTGTTCTTCTAAATCTTGTCATCTTTCCATGTACACATAGGCCTGTGTATTGGTCCGAATGGGACATGGCCTAAGTGGGACATGGCCCTAGTGGGACATGGACCTAGTGGAACATGGCCCTAGTGGGACATGGCCCTAGTGGGACATGGATGGACCTAGTGGGACATGGCCCTAGTGGGACATGGACTTAGTGGAACATGGCCCTAGTAGGACATGGCCGTAAGACAGGGGTGTGAATGGAGCTTTCTAAAAAACGCGGAAAAAAGACCAAGTACCCATTAGTGCGTTCGAAGCACGTATAGAAAGCTTACCTACATCCGTATTTCATCATAAATATGAGAAGATTATAAGCTTACATTTCATAGCACAGATGTGAGTATTGCGCAACAAAATTACAATCCTGGTAGCCATGATTTAATAAACATGTCGTCACACTTTAGATGGATGGAACGGATTGAAAATATCAGTTTAGTTTCAGCTCAGTTCCCTACACAGGGAAACTGGTCACCGCCATTTTTATATCATTCCGATGGGAACAGTTCCAAACACAACATTGAGTACAAGCATGGATTCAAAGAAAAAGTGAACTTCGCAACAATATGTGGGATATGCATCACATGTTTTCTACTCTCATCTCCAGCGTCACAATATGTGTTTGTATAGCGTGTTCTACATAGAGTGATGAGTTTCTTTCTTCACTGGAGTTGAGGATGTTGAAAAAAGAATTCCTTTTAAAAAGGAAGGATTTGAAAAATTGAAAAACGTGGAAATGCATGGATTTCCGCGGATTTGGGAGTATTAAAAACACGGATTTCCGCGTTAACACAGAGATTTCACACCCCTCGTAGGATTGGACCAAATGGGAACTGGACAAAGTGGGAACTGGACCAAGTGGGAGTGGACCAAGTGGGAGTGGACCAAGTGGGAATGGACCAAGTGGGAATGGACCAAATGGGATTTGACTAAGTGGGATTGGACCAAATGGGATTGGACCAAGTGGGAATAAACCAGGCCTAACACTTGTTACTAATATTATTTCATACATTTTGGCAAAGAATAACAAAATTAATTAAAATCGTATCTTATGGTTTTAAGAATTGCATCTATACATTGTTCTACCTCAAGTTCAGCATGTGACATAGCCCCTTATTTAGCTGAATTGAATTCATTATCATAATTTCACAGAGCTTATACACATGCGTACATGGATGCTCTATAAACACACTTGTGGTGCAACTGCGTAAAGGCATTAACATCACTGCCTAACTTGAAGTAAAACAAAGTTTAAGACTAACAGATTGGCTAAATACAGCACTTGCACAATACACTGATATAAATGTTTAAATATTATGACATGATCTGATCCATTCAGGCCAAAGGAGGATATTTTGACAATCGAGTTATATAATCAACTTATTCAGTACCAAGCATGCTATCACTGACATTCTTGCCTCCCTGGCATACTGGGTTACAATGTTATAAGCTTTAATTGTTTAAGTTAATCTTTTATTACTTCCATGGTCCAGGTACGCGCTGGTGAATTGCGATCGCATAGAAGTGACAAGGTCGCTTACTACACGCTGCACCGACATCCAATGGGTCAACCGACTTGTTGTCACCTGTCCTGTGTGTGCACTCATGTATGCATGGCGTACAGCTCGGACCACAGAAGTAATAAAAAATTAACTTTAGTTTTTGCTCAATATTTTGTCTGAATCTCAATTTCACAATAAACCTTTTCAAATCAAAGTTTTCCAAAGACAGATCTTTGTTTATGATGACCCACTTTATAATTCTGGGTCATCATGCCGCTGTTGGCTGCAGCACTTACACTAGTTGCCACGGTTAATGTGTACACACCCGGTGCATATGGCCTGATTTTCCAAACATTTCCGCAGTTGATTTGAAAAAAGGTCTATTGCCACCTAATTGGTTCAGATCTTGCCATGTATGTGCTCACCCACAGAAGATAGAGTCTCCTTTCACCATGTGTAGAAAACAACATAAGACCAAAGCGCTAGGTAGAAAATGATGTGACGATATGATACTAGACACACTCTTTTACAGAAACAACACAGTTCAGTTCTCTCTGTTCACTGTTAGACATTATAATGCCAAGAAACATGAACTTCTAGTGCATGTAGATGTTTGATGTTAGCTAGAGATGAATGACTTTGGCAAGACTTTAGAATAATGATCACACCCAAAGTGATTAGTAGTAGGGTTAGGTTTTAGGGTTAGGATTTAGAATTAGGGTTACTGTAAATATTGAGATATCAGGGTTAGGTTTAGGCTTAGAATTTGAGCTAGGGTTAGGATTAGGATTGTGGTTGAGGTGGTGATCAATATTCTAAAGTATCTCCAAATCTTTTGTCTATCTAAACGCTAACTCACAAAGAGTGAAAGAGGAATGAAAAGATTGTCTACAGCTTCCACAAAGATAGATTGAATGAAAAAGAAATTGTGCAGAAACTATGGTTGTGTTCTCTTGGCTTCATAATACACCTTCAAATCAGATCAAATCAGAGCAATAAACCATATATTTAAGTAATACTAGGGATGATTTCATCTTCACCTGTGTGTATGAAATGGACTTTAATATGTACATGAATTACAATTAAAAAAAGTGATTTGAAAACCCATAGGAAAAACACATAAAATAAGGCCAATAAAATATGTCAAATGACAGGCCCAAGACCTTATGGCTGATTTACTATTTTTCAGCAATGAATTATTTCTGTAACAAAAACACCTGTAAATCCATTACTGAGTTATCTCATATAATTTAGTCACTGACATAATATATTATTATCGTAAGTATTTGGCCTTGACTTGTAACAATCTAAAGAAAGAGGATAATTTTGATTTCTTTTCATCTGGAATATTCTAAACTACAGTGATTCTACTATCATCTATGCACTAACACGGAAACACTCAAATGAATAGCTCTACTGATTTAATCTCACCAATAATATAAACCAAAAAAGAAAAAAGTCACAACAAGGAACTGACAAAACATTTGCTTCCTATAACTGAGAAAGTACACATGTAACTACACTTCTGAAGGCATATCATAAACCCAAGAGAACACAGGCAAAACTGGCAAATATGCACAAAAAATAATGAACACAAAGTTTTGATTAGTGTGCTGCACCAGCGTCATCACGTTCCTCTCATCATCATCCCTGCCATTTACCTGGATGCTTGGCCTTGTGTTGATCTCCAACAGGTATGAAAGCTGAATGACTCAGTCTCTCGGGTGCCGAGTAAGTCTTACCCAGTTTACTCTTCTGCTTTCCTCGTTTCGGCGTGTCGTTCTTGCTGCCCGCCACTGCACTGCTGTAGCTGTTTGGCCTCAGTCCCCCGCCAGGTGCAAATTGACTGCCTGCTTTTGTGCCGACTGCTCCGGGGCCGGATTCGGCGAGCTTGGGTTGGACGTTGAGTTGGCGGACATGGTTGGTGGGGATTGGTTTGGGCTGGTCCCACAATGGTGGCGGGGATCCAGAATCTTTGTCGTGCTCACTGCTGGATGTGCTCACAGCATCAGCTTCAACTTGATTCTTAGGTCCTGCAATGTAAAGTAGAAGATTGTGAGTGACATATACAGTGCTGATCAAAGGTAGTTTTCTTGTGGACTGACACGCAACATAAAATTAACACTCATCAGCACGCAAATGTTCTTGCTATACCAACAACCAAAACACACAGGCTGTGTGTGCTTGCTATAATTCTAAATGATCATTTGCTTTGGCTTCTACAGTTAAGACATATGTGATCCGGTGCATATGCGAGGCACTTGACACAAAGTCAACTTTGCATCTACTGGTATGTACAATTGATGTGTAAGACAATTGCCCACATGTTCCATGCAAAACCTAGGTTGGGAAATTAGTACGGTAATGATTAATTGATTAATCTATTTTTTACACGTCTGATAACATTACTGTAACACTCAATTAGTTTTTAACAGTTATAATACCTGCTTCAGCCTTGACAGCAGCTCTGAGTGCCTTTTGTGTGGCTTTGGCTGCAGCCTTGGCAGCAATAGAATGTGGCGACGTTGGCTCTTTGGAGTTACGATGATTCTTGTCTGATGGGATTGTGTAAGGCAACTCCAGAGTACTGCAACAAAACAATATCAGTGTTAAAATTCAATTAGAGATAACCCTTTTGTATGGATCTCGAAGCTACATCAAAATGACTGGTACCAATCCACCTGTTTCAAGTGATTATGGACAACACAACCACATCAAAATATAGCTTTGTAGATTAATGATGTATGATGAAAAATAACAAACTAATGCTGTATGCAAACCATGGAAGTGTATATACTAACATTGCACTAGTAGACAAAAGTTAACAAAAATAAAACCAATGTTTTGAACAGATAAACTGCCCTTCCTCAGGGACAAACTTCACAAATATATTACAGCAAATGATTGAAGCTAGCTACATGTAGGTAGCAAACATAAACAATTAAATAAATTACTGCAAATCATTTTAACCACAAAGCCAAAAAGAAGCATCTCTACCTACAGAAAAAGAGAACTAACTTGCTCTCCTTGAGGAACATAAAGGATAGACCACATTAAGTGTAACTGGAAATAATATGTTACATCAAAATCTGCAAAGAAGACATTATTTAGCATTTTTCACATATTCCCAGAAAAACATTACACCACCTTCAAGGATAAAAAACAAACAAAAAACCTTACATTTTCTAGCACACTTCATCACTGCTTGAGACTTGACTCAACTATTTCTAATACATCCCACTTAAACCAATTAAACTTATTACATGTTCGATAAACTTGGACACAAAGTTTTAATTGTTGAAAAGATATGATGAAAGAAAAATCTTTATATAAATATCGCCGGACCTAACAGGTTTCTTAGCTAAAAAATCTTAACTTTAGATGGGCTAGTCCAACTGAAATTCCTATACCCAGCTAGGCCTTGCCGTCTAGATTTTAAAGGCGAGTGGTTAACCCTAACACTGGACCCTGCTTTTTGGGATCGGAAGTCAAAGAAGATCCGAAAAAGTCAAGGAGAAGAAGAATTTTGACTTGGCACCCCGGATTGAACCTTTGACCCCTCGCATGCCAAGCACACGATCACGGACCGGTAGCTACGGGTTATTGCTGCCCGGCCAGCAATTCTGTGCGCATATAACACTTGGGGTGACTGCGTCATCGCAGACCCTGGGATTCATGCATGCGCAGATTTTTTCATCGTAAGATTTTGTAAGATTTTTGGGTGTTAGGGTTAGGGTAGGCTCTAATCTGGAAAAATACATCTTAGTTAACCCTAACACTGGACCCTGCTTTTTGGGATCGGAAGTCAAAGAAGATCCGAAAAAGTCAAGGAGAAGAAGAATTTTGACTTGGCACCCCGGATTGAACCTTTGACCCTCGCATGCCAAGCACACGATCACGCACCGGTCGCTACACGGGTTATTGCTGCCCGGCCAGCAATTCCATGCGCATATAACACTTGGGGTGACTGCGTCATCGCAGACCCTGGGATTCATGCATGCGCAGATTTTTTCATCGTAAGATTTTGTAAGATTTTTGGGTGTTAGGGTTAATCACTCGCTAGCGTGATGCTAGACGAGTGGTCGAATTTTCACAAATATCACTTATTTGGGTATAATCAAGTAAACCTTTGGTCTTAAAACGGTATCTATGTATTCATGTTGACTTTATCCGCTTGGAGGGGGCACAAAATCGATTAAGTGCTGAATTGGTTGATTCGATGGTAGATTTTGGGAGATTCGCGGCGAGTGATATTAAATGTCTATGGCGAGTGGAAAATCGCTCGCTAGAAATCGAGTTTGGGTGAGCGGTGGCGAGCGAGAGCGATCGCTCGCCTCAAACGGCAAGGCCTGTATACCCCTGTGGAAGACATAACCTTAATCTTCTACACAGGGAGTGTGAATTTCAAATGGGGGTTACCTGAATGGGTAACTCCATTTTGAAGTTCTCACCTCCCGTGTGGGAGATTCAGGTCATGTCTTTCATATGGGGTGTATGGATTTCAACTGCAATAGCCTAATACATGTATCAAATTCTTTTCCACTTACATCATTTTTGGTTTAAATAACTTTACAATGACACCCACCAGTTGTGTCCCTTTTACATTGGTTTCTCAACCATTTTTGCATTCATTGCCAAGTTTAAAACTGGGTTAAACTGAATAGACATTGTAGTTGCTTTAGAACGTGGGAAAGCATGTTAGGTCCTCGGATGTAAAACCATTTTTTATTTCCTCACATTTTCAGAGAACAATAGTTTCGAATAAAACAATTAAAACCTTGTGTCTAGCAATTACAATAAATAATAGTACTCCTGATCCATCCCCAGCATGCATATTTTCCAACACCACAAAGGTTACTGCTATCTTTTAAATTCTGGAACACATACTAAAATGCAGGGTAGTTTACTTGCATTAACATAAAAACAATTATTAGTCCACAAATTAGTTGTTACCAATTAAGTAATTCCGGAGGCACGTTCCGCCTGCTGATGTTAGTAGCATGATGAAAGAAGAAGTTGATGAAACTAATGTTTAGTTGTTCAGTTCAGTTGATAACACACATAAAGGTTAATATTTCCACATTATATAGTACTGTATTTCCTCCAATAGTCGCCCCTCCTCAAATAAACGCCCCCACCACTTTTTTCAACCAAGATATTTCAAAAATGCCGATATTTCCATGCTATCTTGTGTAGTAAGCTTTCCAAGTTGCTCACATGGTCGATAGCAGCAATAATTGCCGAAAATCTACATCGGAAACCCTGAAGTGAACCAAAAGTCAGTGTTTCTAATTCATAGTTCGTCATTTTAGCGTGACTTTTAAGGTTACCTAATGATTTTAACGGGGGTGTTTATTCGAGGAAATACGGTATATGGAGATTTGCTTCAAGTCCTTGGGAATCCTTAGTTAGTGAATGAAAATTACATGTAGGCACTATCTTCTCAATGTTCCAGTTTCTTTCCCCAGAATCTATTACTTATTCATGCAGTGCGCCAATCCATAGAATACAGTAGCAAGTTAAGAAGGACAAAAGATTCAAATCCAATGCAACTGATTTTCAAAAGATTTTGAAAATGTTATATACATCATACACGTATCTTAAAGATCATATCAAAAGCTTGAAATCCAGTCTAATTGATTTTCATTTTAGCATACTGAGTAAATCTACTTCCAAATAATTTTAAAATAAATGAAATTTGCATGTGAAAATCAAATCCAAGTTTCTTAATAAAAGAAAACACTGAAATATTGCTCATTAACATCTCTTGATGTTTATATTCTACCCAACATATGGTATCAATAATCATGATCCATCACATCAAAACACAGCAATTGTCTTTAAATATGTAAATTTAGATTTCTCAACCAAAGAACTGATTTCTTAAGCTTTAAAATGGCACCTCATTGTTGTCATATGTAGACTATTCACAGCAGCTGAAAGGTTTTTTCCATCAAATGCTGCAATATGATATGACTGCATGCACCATAGAAAGTGTACACAACACCTTTCAATTATTCCCTTAAATCAGAGGTGCTTCAACTTCTGTATGAAAAAATATGACCTCTAAAGGTATTGTGAAAGTATAACTCAATATTCAAGCAGCTCTTACTTATAATTCATTATGGAGCAAGCAGATACACTGCAATACACGATACTCCCTTCAGCTGCTGTGAGAATATTAATTCTATGTGGTAAATATAGTACAAATAAATTCCTAACATTTTTATAAACATTTTCTGTAAATAAGGGTTTCCAACACCTGCCATGTTTCTATATGATGGATCACAATTAAAACTGTTGACTTACCTGGGCCTCAACACATCTCCATTAAAAGGTGTATTCTTGTTGTCATTTTTGGCGTTTTTTCTCGACTTTGATTTGGGTTTGACATCTTCAAATTTGAGTGCATCTAGGTCCAGCACACCTGCTTCGGGGTCTGATACCTTGGCATTTGCCTTGGGACCTCCTGAAGACCAGATGGGCTCACCATTAGACACAACATGCTCAAACTGCAAACAAGGTGAAATGATACAATTCAATATAGTACAAAATCTTTTCTGTTATGACACTTTTGATACCATTTTGGTCAATGGTCAGGGCTTTCAGGTCTTATATTTGCCCCGTTTTGTTTTGTTTATTTGATTTTAATAATAGTTTATAATAGTAACACACTGACATTGTAAGCATTAAGTCAATGATGCGACTGGTCAAATTAATATTTCATATGTATTGCAGGTATTGAGTTATGAAAAATAAAAGGCCCACCCAGTGAAAATCATGAAACCTAAGACTACATATATTGAACAAATTTATATTTTCCTCCTGTTGACAACCCAAAATTACAACACAGTGCCCTATAGGCGCTATAATACATGTAATTTATGCGTAAATCGTCATTCAATATCCAAATCAACTGAAATTTTGACATTTTTTGTATCTATTGAATGATAGCCTAAAAAGTGGACCTAAAATCATAAATTACCCCTTTAAACTGAACCTCCCATTGTGAAACAAAAAGTCACCAATTTTCTTTCTTAACCATTGGTTTCTATGGTACAGGAAATTGTCAAAAGTTGCAAGGAAAATCTTCAAAATTCACCTAATTGGATTACAAAATTGCTGGTGTGATAAGCTCACCTTGTTAGTTTTATCAGACTGCTCAGAGTCTGCATTGGAACATTCGGTAGTGGTGGATGACGAATCGTCACGGTCTGGCTCCCTAGTCTCTTCCGACTTGCGAGCCATCTTACTCTGCGCTCTCCTTGCTTCTCGCTCTTCTCGCCTGCTGCTGCTATTTAGTGCTTTGGATTTACGTTTGCCTTTTGGTAGTTTTATACGTGCTGCTGGATCTAACTCTTCTATGCTCGGAGTCCTCGAGATATTGTCTGGAGGGTCTCCGATGGGGTCTAAATCTGAATTTTTTATGAAAGGTGTTTCTTTGCTGCTATCCCTGTTGCCGGTGTGGTTCCACGATGCCTCAACATCGGATGATGCTCGGCGTCTGTTTCGTGCCACTTTTCGATGTGATAAATCATGGTTTGCAATAGTTGGTGTTGATGAACTATGGGTAAAATCATTGCCATGTTTGCTGTGTGAGTAAGGAGTACTGTTGGGAGTATAATTGGTAACCCGAACCCTTTCTTTGTTTGGAGGCGGCCTACGCTCAGCTCTAGTATCATGGTTGTTGCCAACACTTTCATGAGATCTTTGCGGTGATGATGACTGTCTAAAAGGTAATTTTCCACTAAGGCTTGATAAAACACTCTGTGACCTGCAATTAAAAAAAATAGAGATGCCTCCAATTATATTATATGATGTAAGTTATTGCAGCTGCCTACAATTGTAGTTTCCTAAAGGACTGGGATTATGTGTTCTATTTTGATCATCTGTTATGGAGTCAAAAGGGGTAAATATCTTAAGTTTATTCAATTTGAATATAAATTAGTACATGTGATTGCTGTTGCTACGATTCAAAATATGATGGGGGTTATTTAAAGGTCACCAGAGGTCAAACAAATGTCAAATTGTGTCAATAGATGGATTATGAAACTGAGTACATTCATTCGTAAATAAAGACAATTTTGTCCAAGGTAATTTCAAGGTCATTTGAAGGTCAAGTTAGTATCTGTTTGAGGTCTTGTATGAAGTTTTGGGCTGCACATACAATAATCGCCAAGTTACAAATCTGCATTACTCCTAATACCGTCCACTTCACATTTCATGATATGGCTCACTTTATAAGGTATATGTTTAATATTGCTGGCAGCAATAAGAGGAGCAATAATATGGCAAATACTTAAGAAATAAAGGGTAATGCATTATCCTTTGCACCCAAATAATGTGTGCGAGGCAGTAAAACCGTAAATTTAAACGTTTTTACTGCCAAGGACACATTATTTGAGTGTAAAGGATAATGCTGCACCCTTTATTTCTATTCTATTACCACAAAATAGTGCGATTTAAAGAGAAAATATCATTTTTTGGCACAAATATTTAAAGTTGTTTACTTCAAGGTGGATAGCGACGCGTAAGTGACAGCGCGTGTCGCGGAAATATTGCACGTGAAACCACGCGTAATGCTGTGCACAGAATGTGTTACGGCGCTTGACCCATTATTGCAGAATAATGGGCTCTCACGTGACGTGTTTTAACAAATAACAGTGCGCGATTTTGAATAATGGGTCGTAAGAGTAATAGAATTTCTTATAAATGCACCTTTTCATTATACACAGCCACAAGCGTGGGAAGTCTACCAAGACATGCAACATGTTTTATAGTTTGTCTCACCTCAAGTTGAGATTTATGCCATGTTGGATTTCACAGTGGCAGTTTTGAATCGCACACTAACCTAATCCAGTGGGGAGTATACACGCGTGTAGAATGGTGCTGGCAACGCAACCGCATATCACAAACTGATAGCATGCTAAGCCACCCTGAATAGCTCTCAACTTGAGATGAGACACAGTAAAGTCAACTTTCAAAAACTTGTCTTTCTTCTCTTTGAAGTGCAACACTTACCCAGATTTCAAACTTCCGCCGCCCCCACCCCCGTCACCGCTATTGAATACTGGTATATTTCTTAAATCAAACCGCTTTAACTTGTTGATTTCACCATTTTCTTCGCAAACTCGGTTGACCACAGGTTCCATAAGTCGTACTGCTTCTAGATACGCAGCTGTCAGAATTCCCATAAAGAGCACCGTCATTAGAACAGCTGATACTGCATACAGGAGTTGCTCCCAAGGTGGTCTGGGGAGCGCCGATGTGCAGATGGAAAGCATGTGAGGGGGTAGGGTGGCTATTAGTGTATATTCTAAAGTCTCGCTATTGTATGTGTGGATGCTCAGTTGACGAGTGATCCGCGAAAGTGTAAAATCTGGTGTGAATCTGAAAAGAAGAGGAAGAAAAAAGTTGGTCACATTTCATCTTAAGGTGTGGTTTATAAGATTCTGTTGATAGTCTTTTAAGACTCAAATTACATGAGTGTAATTTATACTTTTAAAATTTGCAATAAAAAAAACTCTACAATCATTTCAAATTTGGTCACAGCTTTATTATACTGGGAAAATATGGTATATTTATTATAGTGAATCAACTTTGGGGTAAATTATGATACTCATCTACCAAACAGTTTTTTTTAATATCATTTGTTGTTCTTCTTCTGATCTTGAAGTCCAAAATCTGCAGTTGGTCAATAATAATATTCCTCCACCTTGACATAAAGCATCCACAAATTTTGAGAATTAATTATCAAAATTGACTTACGCTATATCCAGCCTTTTTGTCTCATTGGGCTGCAGTTCTATTGGGCGACACTGAAGTACCCTAAAACCAAAGCCCTCACAGTCGCATCCGTTAATTTGAAATTTGTGTATTGCGAGCGGAAGCTGCCCTGTGTTTTTAAGACTTAAAGTACGCTTCACTGTAAAATTTGGTGGAACCCTAGCTTTTGGAGACGACCCTGAAAAAAAATATATATATATATATATATTTATTAATATAAATATACATGATACAATATGCTTGAACTGGTATCAAATTAGTTGATCTGTGAAAACCTCTCTTGTATGTACTGTGTGATTCAAGTGACTGTTGAATCAGAACTTTTTTATATGCTTCTTAAGTTTGAATTTAGTGTCACCTCCTCGCCCCCCCTTAGGTTGACTAACTTGGTAGAGCATAAGTAAAGTAAACTTAACATCTCATGCTCAAAATCTTACTGCTCACTTGGGGATTTCGTCACTGGTTATTGGTTTTGTAGCAAATCGATAAGTGGTTTCATTTAGTCATGTTCAGATGTTGAGATTGATACAAATAAAGAATATTTTCATTGTTTTGGAAATGTTATATTAAATAATTTGACATACAATCAAATTCAACTTACTGTCACAATCAACTAAATGGCTTTCTTTGAGCTCAAAAGGTAGACTGCTTCTGGCACTGGGTTTCTTGCCATTCATTCTGAGCTCTCCCCGAGCCCCATGTCCCCTCACCATGAATGCATCCAGTACTGTCAGGTTATTTCTGCAAAATGATACAAGATAAAATAAGTAATTACTACACTAACAGGAAAAGCAAATTGTGTGTAGCGTAAAAAGGACAAAATGCATAAAAATAAATACCTAAGTGGAAGAAGGGCCCAAATCCACCATTTTACAAAAATAAGTTAGACCTAGCATTTTATTGCCTGTGTGTGAAAGAAGGGCTCAAAATCCACTCTCTAAATATTTTTAGGGGGGTGATACACCCTAGCTTATCCCTGTGCCTCGCAAGTTAGTCGGCACTCAAATTGGGCTAGCTATAACCCTGTTGAATATCAATGCAGCTTAATGCTGAGCCTCTCTTTTGTTGGTACATTGAAAATGATGATACCAGCAGTTAGTTACTGGTTTGGTTAGAAAATGAACAGTGAATTGTGCCCAGTCAGTAAGTTACCTGATTAAGATGAGTGATATTCTCTCCCTGTTATCATTTGGTCTGAAGCCAATGCTGATGGTGACATTTTGCCGTGGTCTGATCCCTATTGTCAGTGCTGTCCTATTGGGTTTTACTCCAAAATTTTCTTCTATGGCAGTTTGCGTGCTAAGGCACTTTCCTGGGGAATGCTGTTGAGGAAAAATACAACACATGATTTTTTAGTGAAAATACAAACTTTATCCAATTGCAATACAAGGCCCAGTGTGATTATATAGTCTGACGATAGTGATGCAATCAAGCTAAACGAGTCAGAGTCGGATGTTGATCAAAATCAAAAATCAGTTTTCAATTTCATTACATGAGCCATTCTCAATGCTCTATTTTGTTGACCCCCCTCATTATAATTAGACTTACAGTTCCATAGATATGACCATTTTAGTGTTGCTCAAAACAACAAAAATTCAAAAGAAGTTGAATACTTTTATTGGCTATATCTCAAAATCAATACTCGCGACATCCAACTCATTTTGCTTGATCACATCATGACTATGCGACTATATAGTGTGACTTTTTGTGTACATTTTCACATTGTGACAAACAGATTTTCTATTATCAGCAGACATTTTTTGTTCCCTGCTGCAATTTTTCACCCAAATAATTAACCTTTATTTGGAGCTTGGGAAAAATATTGCCATAGCTGATTGTCACAATGACAAAACACACACAATTGTCAAGCTATCTACTGGCCTTAAAATGAGAAGGCTAATCTCAATAATTGCGCTAACTTTTTTTGATTACTCAGACCTGCAAAAAAAATATTGGAAAGAAAATATATTGCCACTGACTTGTTATCAGTATGCAAAATTATACATGCTCAAAATATGAAAATTCTTATTCCACAAATAAAAATCTAAATGTAAATTATTACTGAACTTTTGAGTGAAAATTGTTGCTTGCTGTAAAACATTGCATTAGAGCATTTGATGTATAAACATAAGAGCTCAATTTTGTCCATTATTATGTTTTGATGGATCCAAGTTGTGATAATATTGGATCCAAAACATAATAATGATAAAATTGGATGCTTTACGCCCAATATTTATTGGTCTCGCTATGAGTTGTAAAATATTGGACTCGACTACGTCTCGTCCAATATTTTAAAAATCATAGCTCGACCAATAAATATGGGCTCAACCGATCCAATTTTATATCAAAGAATGAGTCAAATGAAAAGAAATGAAGAGTCTATGTGCAAAAACTGATATAAACGATATACTGCCCTGTGTTTATTTTGATATTGAAAGTGTTACTGGCAGTGGCGGCGCCAGGAAATTTTTTTCGGGGGGGCATTAGGGGGGCAAAGTGAATTTCAGGGGGGGGGGGGCAAAATCAACAAAGTTTGTGCAAAATCGTAATTTTGGGTTTTTTCTGGGGGGAACAGGGGGGCAAGAGTTCTGACTGGGGGCATTTGCCCCCCATGCTCCCCCTCAGTGGCGCCGCCACTGGTTACTGGTATAATGTAAATGAGTATTTAGTAATGTTAATTGCTTATAAATTCAATTTCAGGATTCAAAATAAGCAGGAGCCAGGGCCAAGTATGTCCCTGCTGAACTTGCAAATGCCCCTGGTTCCCATGGAAATCTTCATGACCAGAAGCAACTTTTAATTGAAACTTGCCCCCAAATTACTAATGCACAATTATCATCAGAATAGCATAATATTCATTTTTGCACTGCATTTGGCCCAGGCTGAAGCGAAATTTCCCCTGGTTCAACACAAAAACACACGACCCAGGGGCAATTTTCACAGGAAGTTGCCCCTGCTTCAGAAGATCTATTTCAGGGTTATCTCATTGCATTATAGCTATCTTAAAACAGAAGAACACAATGCAGATTTAGGATATCATGTTTTGCATCTATTCTCTTCAAATCCAACCGCAGAGTTAGTAGAGCATGGGAATCAGAAAATGTGTTAGTACCATTTTCTCAGACAGATTGTAGAGATTAGAAATATTCTTTATATAAGAGACAAATAGATGTAGAAAGAGATGTAAGACAGAGTGTGAGAGTATGAGGGAGAGAAACATGGAGCGAATATTGAGAGAGGGCTGCATGAGAGCAACCCAGTAAAGAAAATGTTTTGCAGAAAATATTTAATGTCAGGTTATGTAAAGGGTATAAAACATTTCAATAGCATTCAAAAACATTTTTGAAAACTTACAGCAAAACGTTCTATTATGTTAGTTTCTAACATAATGTTAACATTCAAGTTATAATGTTAACATTCCAACATAATGTTTAAAGTGATAACACAATATTTTGCCAAAAAGTTTACATAACCCGACATTTAAATGTTATTAAAATGTTTTGACCAAAACATGTTTATAATATTTTAAAAATATTGCTGTGTTTGCTGGGTAGTGAATGGTAGAGTGAGAGGGAAATTAAGAATAATAGTGAAAGATGTGGAGATAAGACTAATTGTAGAATGTGCATGGATGAGCATGTGATTGTGTGAGCAAGAGCAAATAACAGTGAGAGAAAGATTTAAATTGTTAGCAGTAAGCCTGTTCTTTATATCTTCAATTCCACACAACAATGGCCACTTCAGTTCAATGCAAAAGTCTGTTCAAGGACTGAGGCAAGCGACACGTTGGAATTTCTTGTTTCCCAGGAAAATTGTCAAATGGCAGCATGAGTAGTACAAGTCCAAAAATATTTCACAGGATTTTTAATTCTTGGTTCTTAAGTCAACTGCGAGAATCACAAAATAGAAACCATGCAAAAATGTCCTGTTTGACAATAAAGCATCACCAATAGAAAGAGAAAGTGTCCCATATCCAAGGCTTTTTAACAACAGAGACAGACATGCATGCTGAGAATGGCAACTGGAGTCATCGGGAAAGTGACTTATTATTTACATGGATACATTTTTGCTTCACAGCAATTCCTGAAATATTACAGAAACAAAAAAAAGACAATATTTTGTTTACTGACGTTGTTATTGCCCTTTCACCAGCTTGTAGAAATGCATCATACACCCTGCTTTTAAAAAAAATAAATAAATGATGATGGTTGT
Organism: Amphiura filiformis; assembly: GCF_039555335.1. Lineage (NCBI taxonomy): Eukaryota > Metazoa > Echinodermata > Ophiuroidea > Amphilepidida > Amphiuridae > Amphiura > Amphiura filiformis. Next base: position 40,312,146 of record NC_092636.1, on the reverse strand, counting down.
TAGCCAAAAGTATCCTCATAGCTTCACAGAATTTTCCACTACCTCTTTCTTTTTCTTGGTCGTTTTCGTTGTTGTTTTCTGTGGTGGCGCTTTAGCGTTTGGGGGAGGAGACATCACTATGGTAGGAGCCCCCGTTTTGCCATCCATTTTACTGGTGTCGATAATAATCTGCTGACCGGCCGGACCTTCTGTAGAAGCGATTGGAATGACGGTCATTTCCATGCCATTAATGTTGATTTTGATGGGTTGTTGCTGTTGCTCAGTATCAGGTGGTGTTGGTGGTGGTTGAGTGTGTCCAGTGGACTTGCCACTGTTAGGCTCAGGTTTCCCAAGTGATGTTGGAGGACGCATGCATTCTGGGTTCTGTTTTATACACATGGGTAGTAAATTAATGCTATAATGAACATGCATTCACAGTACAGGATTTCAATTAATTATCATAAAGGTTATTACACATTTATAACAAATTTTGATACGTTATAAATGTTACATGTTATGTTATGTTTTAATATGGTTAAAACCATCAATATGCAATAGTCCAATCATTTTGTTTTTGTTTTAAATAAGTACTTTATGTTCATCAGAAAATTGAACCAACTATACATGAAATAAATATAACTTTGTATTCACAATAGCAATTGTGAGAAAAAAGTTCTGATAACAAATCTCAAATAGTCAGCATATTATATCAGCAACTTTCAAGCTTGTAAAATTGTTGATTCTGCATGAGAAAGTAGTGTCTACTTCCTGCCAGAACTGATCCTAGTAGATTCTAGCACTGGTTTTAAATTTATATGACTAGTAAGCTTCAGACTGAGCCTATTGCTGTGAAGTAGAAAATGGTTGCTGAGGTTTGTCAACTACTTCAGATTTCTCAAACAGAACTTTAGATGTACAATATCTAACGACAACCTGACTGAATCCCAATCAAAGTCCGACTTACCTTGTCTGTTACGTCAATCATGAAAAATGTGTCTGGGTCATCAATTTCTATTAATTCTGAATCAAACCTACAGGAAAAAATAAGGAAAGATTGCTAATATATGATATTTATACAACATGCTTCAGAGTCCAACCTTCCATTACTTCATTTCAATGTTGTACCTTCTCATTATTTCCACTATCCAGCCCGGCTGGTAATCCATAAAAGCCTTACAGGAACTTCTAACTACTTTTTTTTTATCTTTCAATAACTTTTAACTACTTGACATTCTTGAGTCTTACTGAAATACCTCAATTGCTACCAATGCTATCAATGCTGTGAAAGTACATCATGAGAGCCTCACAGTAATAGATCAAGTCAATATTTGTTAAAGGAACGTTAAAGGAACACTGGTAGTGTTGTTGTGGCTCATGGATGGTATATAGTTAATTTTTTAATCTTTGTGCAGGCTTGTTTACACTTGTGTGTGTATCATGATGTGCCATTTACCAGTATGGTGGATTTCACATAGCGTAACGCATGTGACCATACAGAGTCAGACTTATCTGCATATCTTGAATATCTTTGACATACACTTATTAAACACTGTTGCTAATGAACTAGAACCACTTTCACAGGTTTTAACCTTCCACACCCCAGAGAAAGATGATAAAGAAAACCTCACAACTTCATTGCCACCGTATTATACAACTATTCAGGGTTCCTTTCATGTGTTAACCATTACGAATAGGCGTGCGACATCAAGCATGTGCATAGGACCTTGTGGAAAATAATATGCGCTGGACGGTTGGCAGTAGGCTTAATTTGAAAAAGAAATCTGGAAAAAATAATAGTAGTGAAAATTCAACCTAGATATGCATTAAGCTTACCTGTCTGCGAGTAGGTCTAGTACTGTGTTGGGGTCCTGATAGGCTGCTATGGGTAATAGCTGCACCAGGATTAAACTATCTGATGGATTGTATAGAGTAACTTCTCCTTTCTGTAATGACAAATTGAAATAAAAGATTCATTTTTAATAACAGCTGCTTTTATAACTCGTAATCAGCATGAATTATTTGGTATTTGATACTGTACCCCCACATACACACATCCCATCTATCCAATACTTACTGTCTCCAAACATTGTCAAAATACCAATTTTATTAATGAACACAGCATTGCAATGCTCATCCCAGTCAGACCATAATGAACATGTAACTTATTTTCACTTCTTTATCATACTTACCGAAGAATTTCCTATGTAGGTGAGTGGAAAATTGATGATGTCATTGCGCACCAATCTCGGCCAAACGAGTTCAGCACTAATGGGTATCTCTAAACCTTTAACCAAGTTGCTGTTTAGCTTCATGGTCACATTTATTCTGCAAGAAAAAGAGTATGTGATTTTTAGTGAACAAGCAATATACGAAATATGACCATTAAAAAGGAAAAAATTACTTGTAGGTTACAAGCGCATCAGTACACTAAGTTGGGGTATTGCGTCTTTAACAAATCTTCTCTCAGATTTAATATGTCAGCTAGATCCATGTGTCATAGGTAGAATATACACTGGTGAAGTTATGTAATGATCAGATTAACTACCATAGCAATAGGTGAAACATTTTTTTAATATACCGCTCTGCATTGGTATGTTTACGCGGTACCTCTGCATTGAAGTATATATCATGCTGATCACTTGCACCTGTAAGACCAGTATTGTATTCAATCTATGATTGCAGACATACCCAGGTGATGAGTGCAACCTGCTTGTAATGCAGCGTGTTATATTAAAAATTGTTTTCACCTATTGCTATGGCACTTTGCCAGTGTATATAACATATTTTTAGAGTATTAACATAGAAACTCTATTGCTGATAGCTCAACTTACAAATTTTCTCCTGTTTCTTCTAGCTTCATCCACTTGTTGCGTAGATAGTTGTAAAACAATCTGTCTACATCCTGAGTTTCCTCTGGTAAAGCTAAAGATTGTAACCACACTTGTTCATCTGAAGAAAAATGGAACGATATATCAAATTGAGTCTGGAGCATATTCATTTGAGGTGTAAAAAACTGGACAATTAAAATGTTATGTGACAATTAAAACTTGACAATTAAAATGTTATGTGAGCAAAAAATTAATACAAAAATATAAAACAAAATAAAAATTAAACTTAGTTGCAGTTGAGACTGCAACTAAGACTACTGGAAGTGACATCACTTCCCATCAATCAGCTGTGGGATCACAACAACACCAGTTTTGAGAAAGTCAGTGGTTCACTGATGCCACTTTTGCTCGGTTTTGTCAAATTAAACTTTTAGCTCAGTTATGTCAAAAAGGTTTTCATTTGTATCCTTCGTATTACAGTATGCCAATAATATTATACAAGTATATGACATTTTTTCCACATTGTATAGAATTCTAGACCAATGATGTGTTGGATGTACTTCTTACCTGCTGGTGGTAAACCCACATAGCAGTCTGTGTCACAATATTTTCTAGGATCAAACACTATTCTGCCAATCTGAAAAACAAAATCAAACATACAGAAAACATGATTATGTAAATATGACATGTATGCATCATCCACAAGAGGGAAGGAAGCACCCCATCACTTTGACTAATTTGTTATTGTCATCCATAGATTCCTTAGGCAGGCTGGTGATAGGGCATTTTCTATTGTTGCCCCTTCGTCTCTGGAATAGCTTGCCTTTCAATGAGGAATGCCAACAGTACATCTTCATTCAAAAAGCTGCTCTAGTCTCATCTTTCCACCAACATGTAGTTTTCTCTCTTTTTTCCTTTTGCTTTTCTTTCCTTTCTCTCTCTCTCTCTTTGTGCACCTATGGTGTGTCTAGTCTCAAGTTGAGAGTAACACCACCTTGGATTTTGCATAGGCAGATCCGAATCAGTGCGTTTACGTGATTGCGTCATCAGCATTCAGTCAAATCGCTCTTCTACTCGTGTGTATATGCCCTGCAGGATTAGATTAGTGTGTGCGAATCTGCCACTGCAAAATCCAACATGCCGTTACTCTCAACTTGAGACGAGACATATAGTGTCCTTTGGTAATTAGGAGCCTTACCAATCCTGTCAGTTAGTTAGTCTTTGTTAGACTATATCCCAAAGTGTTTTGTCTGAGTATGATTTGTTTCATTATGTGTTAGTCACTCAGTTTATTTTACCTTTTGCTTTTTATGAGGTTCTACTTCTACATCTGGCTGTTTCCGCGGTGGTTTGTGGAAAAATCTGTCGTCTGGTGGATCTGGGAGCAGGCTTTCTAACTTCATACGATAACCAAAATTATTCATCACCGCCATGTTTTGAGACTGAGGGTAACCCTGAAAAGTAAAAGAGATAAAATGCTTGTTTTAACTCTTTGACATCATAGTAACTCCTTAATGAGATATGCAACATACTTAATTAAACAGACCACCAATTAAGTGCCTGGACTTTATGATGAAAGAAAAGATTTGTGGAACCCATGTTAAGAAATAAACCAAACCAATCAAAGATGAGAAAGAAACAAGAAAATCTTGTTATCAATCTTCTCCACAAGTTTTGAGTAACATTATGAGTTACATAGTCACATAAGCTGAACCTACCCTCTACATGGCCACCTAAATAGCTATGCCTGTATACAGTTATATAACTTTTGACCTAGCGTAGTCTGTGACATCAATGCGTTGAGGCAGCTATTTCATGCACACATAATCAGTGACATGCATCAAGGTAGCTATTTTGTACAGACATCTCAGCAGTGTAGAGTATGCCAGTGATTTGCCCAACAAAATATTGATATCAGTGTCTGCGTGCATTTGGCTAAAAGCCCTATATCAGTATAATATCGCGTACACTCTAAATGGATATACTTCTTGTACCTTCAAGTGGTGCACTCTACATTCTCCAATGGTAGCTGGCCAAGTCACATTCGTGCAAAAGTAATCAATCTATAATATGTACATTAATAACCAGATGCTTCTACTTACTGGAAATGTTGGTTTCATGATGACATGGTCAGGTTTGATTGAAAGACAACCCTCCACTGTTCTAAGCTGAGCTGGTATAGATAGCTGCTCGTACTCTGTGTTTAGCTTGACTTCCCCTAAGAACTGACCCTCCTGATCCGGTGCTTGTACTTCAACTCGCATCACAGCCATGTAGTTTGCTGGTATAACCAACTGAGTCAAGAGAAAAAATATATAATATTGAATCATTTTGAGTGCTTTGGTTATCTGTACAGAAAGGATGTGTTCTGTAAATTACATTCTTTTCATCACCTTTCATTTGACAACAAAATACATCCACTCTAAACACATTTCACAAAGGCATATTTAATATGGGAACCATTGCACCAGATACACAATTGAAGTAAATGTACAAAAGCACCGAAATTATCTTATTAAATGAACATTTCTGTTACAACAACGCGTATGGATTTTATGGATAGGATAGACACACAAGTATGGTTAACTAAGTAAGAAACATGCCATTGTAAAATGTTCACCACATATTCACCAGTCTTGGAGTTTATTCTGTCAAGTCAACTAACAATCTGTGGTTTGAGCACCCTCCAGCCCAGAATTTCTGTCTACTCAGCTTTACAGTTAAGAAAGTTCTTGTTTTTATTTTGGCAGAACATTTCATATCACTTCAACACACTATGTAATGTACAGACCATACAGCATGTGTTTGGTGTCTTGTACATAGTATACAAGAAAGTCCAGTCTGCATTTGTTACAAAGGTTTCAACCTTTATGATGGCTTAGCTGTCTGTACAACCATACAGCAGTATTAATTATAGTACTAAGGTGAGAGCATTCTTTTGAACAGCAAAACTTACGCACTCAATTTCCAAAGAGCAAACAATTTGATATGTATGCAAAAATAGCACAGTAGCACAGAAGAGATACTAACCCTAACACTTACCCAGGTTTTTTGCTATCGGAAGTCACAGAAGATCCGAAAAAGTGAAGAAGAAGAATTTTGACTTGGCACCCCCGGGATTCGAACCTTTGACCCCCCGCATGCCAACCACACGATCGCGGACCGGGAGCTACACGGGTTATTGCTGCCCGGCCAGCAATTCTGTGAGCATTTGATACTTAGGGTGATTGCGTCATCGCAGACCCTGGGATGCATGCATGCGCAGAATTTTTCATCGTGGTATTCTGTGGTTTTTTTTTTTGAGGAAGCGTCAACCTCCGATATAAACACGAAAACTACACCCTACGCAACCCCAACCCCGCCCCAGGAGTGTGTGGTTTCGGAAGTCACAGAAGATCCGAAAAAGTGAAGAAGAAGAAGAATTTTGACTTGGCACCCCGGGATTGAATCTTTGACCCCCAAGATGCCAACCACACGAAAGCGCGGACCGGAGCTACACGGGTTATTGCTGCCCGGCCAGCAATTCTGTGAGCATTTGACACCTAGGGTGATTGCGTCATCGCAGACCCTGGGATGCATGCATGCGCAGAATTTTTCATCGTGGTATTCTGTGGTATTTTTGGATGTAAGGGTTAATTTACAAAGGGGCAAGCAATTTATTGTACTCACTGGATTTTCTTGTAGAATTGGCTTAGCTGTATCACTCAGATGATATGTAGTATTGCCTTCCTCTATACTTAATGCTTCAATGGTACAGTCCATTAAATTGCACTCATAATTAGCTATAGGCACCTGAAAATACAAATAAAACATAGCAACAATTAGGAACAGACTAGAAGTCACTCATTGATTTAATGTTAATAGTTAGCTGAACATTAAAATGGTCAAATGTGGTTTACATGACCACTTTCTTAATCCACCCTATCACCATTCCATGAGCCCTATATGAGATGAAATTAAAAAATGTAACCCACTCCCACAAAACCCGGAACAAGTCGTCAGACTTGTTTTTGAGTTAAAATAGGCTTTAAAGATGACTTTTCCCAACAAAAATAATTTCAAATTTCATTTATTTGACTGGGAAATTAAGTGAACTTTCAAATCCTTGAAAGTATTTACTGACAAGAGGATTATTTAATCAATAATTAACAGCTGAACTAGAATAATCCCTATTGAATATGTAAAGCAGAAAACTAATTGCCCATTTCTCAGAATAGCGATTAAGCAAAAATATCAAGGTATCATTTACAAAATTATCCATATCTTGAATGTATTGATGCTATTTATATCATTTTAGTATAATTTTAAAGCTTAGTGTCTAGTATTTACATTTATATAAAATCAGAAGATGTCAAAAATGCTACTTGTTACTGGTTTCGTCAGAGTGGGTCACAAATATAAGAAACCTTAGTCCAAAGTCAGACATATTTTCAATGTAAGTATTTAGATAAATTTGATGTTTGCACAAAAAAAAACAGCAATGGGTTAACATTTTCTGTACATACATACATACATATAACAGACATAGGAGCTCATTTTGGAATCCCCCTTTCCAAACTTCATTTGATGGGGACAAAATAAGCTTGATAAAAAAAATTGTATGAGTATTTACATCTAAAAATACACATAATAATGTTTGTACTTTGAGAGAAAAAACCAGTGTACATTAAATATATTTCACTTCCTGCTACAATTTCTTTTATATTCATATTTATGTGAAGTTCCTGATTCTTTCCTTTTCACAACATACTATTTAAAGGTTATGTTTTGCACCATTTTAACAAATCATCCATTAAGAGAGTAAAATGTGCACAAGTCTTTGTATGAAATCAACAAAGCATTACAGTTTAGTTTATGTTTCTTTCTATTGAATAGAGTTAGTTTCGGTGTCTACTGTGAGTGTGGAAAGTAAACCAGCACGTACAGCACATACAAACACACTTTAACCATTTGTACTGTTTGTATTTCACTTTTGCAGAATCAATAACTGAATCAAATAATCTGGCAGAAAAAAAATATTCACAAATGTTAAAATGTTGGGGTCAGTCAGTGATATAGATGCCCGTTTATTTGTGTGGATCCATATTTATACAAATTTCAAATAAAATTTGACCCATTTTTATACCTGAAGCCCAGATTTTTTGGCCAAACTTAACACAATTTTGCAAAAGATTAACAAAATGTCAAAAGAATTTTGGAAATGGAGTAAAGTGATGGCGACCCAATTTTGGATCGCGACCCAAAGTTTGGGCAAGCTTGCAGTAGCCACAGTAAAAACTTTCTCAATCACACATGTTATAGGACTATTCTAATTGAAATTCACACACCCTAAAAAGACATGACCTTAATCTTTTTCGCAGGGAGTGTAAATTTCAAATGGAGTAACCTGGATGGGTGACTCTATTTGTATTTGAAATCTACAACCCCTGTGTTGGAGATTAAGGTCATGTCTTCCATAGGGGGTATATGTATTTTAACTGGAACAGCCCATGCATAGTTCATATCTTACCTCAATAGGATTTTGATTGAGAACTGCAAAGAAGATGCTGCGCACATCCTTGGTGCTCATAGTACCAAAGTCTATCTGTTTATTTTCTCCCCCATGAGCTGAAAACTGTTGACAACAAAGAACATCATAGTATTTTAGTTCAAGGGAAGTCATATGTCATAAGCAACTGAATTAGTTAGGAGTTGCTTCAATAATTTCTCTTCTCACTGTTTTGATAATAAATCAAATTTACATGGATTAATGCTATGCTACTACATGCTGATTTTCTAAAACAATTTGAATCAATTCAAATCAGTTGGGAGTTGCTTCGATAATTTCACTTCTCACTGTTTTGATAATAAATCAAATTTACATGGATTAATGCTATGCTACTACATGCTGATTTTCTAAAACAATTTGAATCAATTCAAATCAGTTAGGAGTTGCTTCGATAATTTCACTTCTCACTGTTTTGATAATATATCAAATTTACATGGATTAATGCTTTGCTACTACATGCTGATTTTCTTGAACAATTTGAAATATATTTTAGGGATTATGGTAAACTAGGTCATTCATTTTCTTTTCTTTTTTTATAATACTATTGGCCTAAGGCCTGAATGTATTTAATAAAATATGAACCGGTAAACCCCCGGTAAACTAGGTCAATGATAGTCAGTTTCTTGATATTTGTCTTGTTTAGTTTATTTTTCGCAGTATTTGTTCCTTTTTTGCACCAAGTAAATAAAAGAGTAGAACTGAATTAGGTCATGCCTAGGTATATTCCATATGGATGACTCATAATGTAATACAATCCATCAAACCTCATTTTTACTAAGAAGCCTAATATTCAGTTCTTCACCATAGCCCATAAATATAGTACATAAAGTTTGCAGTGATTTAATTTCATGATTCAAAACCACTCTTCAAATTTGTCTACTGATAAAATAAGACTGTTTTACAGAAATATTGACTTTTGAACTTTACAATTCACCAAAATCATATAATCACCAACAAATGCAATTTTAAATAAAAGTTTATAAGAACCAAGCAAATGTGATATTTCCTTTAAAATAAACATAACAAGTGTGTGCAAACATTGCAAGCCATGAAGTTTGCACTAAGTTTTTCTTTTGAAGTGACTAATCTTGCACCCCAGGTAAGCACAACAGTAACAAATATAACATGACTCAAAAGTTCACATCTCAATTCAAGTTGTCATAACTAACTAGAACATGACAGTACATGATGATGACACATTTGATCCATCCCATCTAGGGAATACTGATTAACTGATAGGCTATACATGTGTCGTAATGTCGTGTGGAAATTCATAGGAAATCTAAGAATCTAAGAATCAGGGTTTCAATATACTACAAGTTGGGATAATGCTATTCCAGTTGAAATCCTTACACCCCCTATGAAAGACATGACCTTGATATCCCACACATGTGCTGTAGATTTCGAATTGAGTTACCCATTCAGGTAATCCCATTTGAAATTCACACTTGCTGTGTGGGAGATTCAGGTCATGTCTTCCATAGGGGGTGGATGGATTTTGATTGGAATAAGCCTATTTGCTTCCTGAAACAACATTCACTTCCTGAAATAATTTTTATCGTTTCTGTTTCTGTGCACTTTTCACTCTAGAGGGCTGTTAGGATTATAGCTTTGCTAGTGATGGACTTATTCTCCTTGTTTACTCCATTTGTTATTGCTTTAAATTTCCTGAACTATTATATTATAGATATTTCAACATGGAGGCCCAATTTAACAAAAGTTGTTCTTCCTTGCAAAACAATTACAAGTTCTTACATCTAGACTAACAAACAAAATTATCAATTGTCAAAACCAAAAATGGCGATGGTTACATACTTACGGGCATTCCTGTTTTTTAAGATTATTTTTTGAAAGTATATATTATGATGTTACAGTTTTTTACAGTGGAAATTTCAGGTGAATGAACACAGCCTGTCATAGTGTGTGACACAATTTTTTGGGACAGTGCACGATGTACGCCAGTGTATGCGGCTGTGCATGCGTAACGTGTAAAGTGAATTTAACCATGCCAACACATATACGATAGGTCAGTATTGTATCCAAGGTTGTGTGTTCACGTCGCGGCAGAACAATAGTGTTACACACAATACACAAAATATCCTTGGGAAGATAATTTGCTATGCATTGTTTTAGCATAAACATACCTAATAAGTTGTTTTACCTAAAATAATCATTTGTTCATTCCATGTTAATAATATGCCATCAATAATTACACCCAGATGTTTATATTTATTAACGTTCTTTATCTTTATACCATTTATGTTAATAGACATTCTATTCAGGTCATGAGAACATACAGGCTGTATCATCAATTTTTGGCATTAATTGACAAGCCTGCTTTTTCATGCAATATCAGATCCTCTTGAAATGCCCAGGATTTACAATTTTATGACCTTTAACAAAATTCATCTCTATAAATAAGGTAGCTCCTACGTTTCATTTTGATGTGGCAGCCTTGTCCATTATCATAGGAAACTGATGGGTACCAATCATTTTGACGTCAAGCTGGAGGAGGTTTGTGGTTGTGAATGCAATAATAATAATAATTCTTTCTATATAAGGAGTTCATGATCAGGAAAGCTTCAAATCAGCTGAATGTCGGAAAATTCTTATCACTTCTCCAGCACTCATGTGGACCTCTTACCTTAAGCCTCCCTGTATACGCATGCACCGGCACTGTAAAAACCGATGCATTGGTCGTTAACAACAGGTCTGTTGATAATGTTGTCATGGTTTCGTTGGGTGAGAAAACTATATTCACTGACGAGTCAGATTTCTGTGGCTGAATTTCAAATGGATCACCGAAATTGGAAAGCTGTGAGAAAAGAAGAAGAAAAGTTAAAATGATGTTAAGTTACATCCAACTCTTGTCAGATATTTTCTTTAAACTTCTTATACACCAAGGGTTTGCTAGGGTAAAATTTAGATTTGGAAACTGTTTTTTTCCATTGTCCCTGAATCACATAGGTTACTGCACGGGTTTGTGCGGGGTTACATAGAGATGGTTTATAACCAGGGACAAGCGATTTGCGCGGAACTTTTTTCCGCGCAATCCCGCGCAATTGGCTATTTTTTTTCGTATGGGCAGGGATACATGATTTGCACTGAAAAAAAGTTCCGCGCAATTTGCTATTTTTTCCGCGCAAATCGCCTGTCCCTGTTTATAACTTCAGCAGTCAAGTTAGCTCAATCTATAAGGCATTCGACTATGGTGCCAGAGGTTGCAGGTTTGAACCCTGGCAGTGATTAGTACGCTTTCGTGTATTGAGTTAGCTTGAAATTCCCCTGGACAAGGAACCTACTGCTGATTGTCTGTATGTAACCCATACGAAACTCGGGGGAGCTGATCCTGGCTGCGAAGGTCAATTGTGGTATATCTAGGGTGTGCGCTTCTTAGCTGCAAGTCCCTGTCGTTGTTTAATGGTTTGTGAAATGATTTGGGGCCGCAGTGGTCAGCAACTATCTATAAAGTGTGCTGCGGCTTGTGGATCAACATCTAGGTGTTGTGCCTGTGCCTAGTGCACTATAAGTCAATGCATTGTTTTGGGGTTTTTTTATAGCAGGGGTTCCCAATTACATTTTCTTGCATACCACAGATGATCAAACCCATTTCAAAGATATGTAATTGGGCCAAATGCACCATGTTTTGCTAAGTACAGTATATATCAGAGCTGCTCAAGGGCCAACCACTGGCCTGTGGGCTGGATCTGGTCCACCTATTGAGAACTCCTTGTTTATAGTAACATGTATTGGTCATTATGCAGAATCATCGGGATATCAACTTACCCTAAAAATAGATCTGACCTCCTCTGGAAAACTTATTTGTTGCACCACCAAGGAAAAGTTGAAAAAGTTTGTGAGAGCCAGTGGCTTGATCTGAATCTCCCGTGGTATATTGGTGGGGAGATAAAAAAGGGTGGAATTTTTGTCGTAACTCAGAGTGCTGTGGAGAGAAAGAAATACATGTTTTGAACAGATTTAGTGACACATTGAAAAACAAACATTAAACGATGGGCATTAACAAGTTTGGTATGGTAGATTTCGAAATTAAAATAATTATTTACTGATTAATAATGCCAAATAATAAATAAATTGTAGTGTTGCCCTCAAGTGGAGAAAGTGGGAAAGTTTGGTCGGTTGATCAATTTTTTTCAAAAAGTGTTTTTAAAACCTTTAGTTTTTTAATATTCCCACAAATATTAAATAATGCTTCTTCCAGTAGGGACATTTGTCAATTGTGACAACTGGATATTTAGCCAATAATCAATTTAAGACTAGTCTTTCAATAAAATATTAATTTTTAGTGAAAAACATTGATTTTTTGAACAAAGCTGTAAAAATTATTCAAAATTTTTTTTAGCAAATTACAACCCTGATTTTTCAGGATTTTGGGGGTCAGTCGCTGAGGCCAACACAACAAAAAAAATGTTGGCCTAACGATAATAACATAAAAGTCACCTGACAAAGTGTAATCATTGTGAGTTTTATTTAATATCAGTTTTGCTAAAAACAATTTATATGAGCAAAGAATTATTAATTCTGTGAAGCAGAGTTGATTGACCATATGCATCGGCCTATTCCAGTTGAAATCCATACACCCCCTGTGGAAGGCATTACTTAATATTCCACACAGGGAGTGTAGATTTTCAATGGGGTTATATTCCACACAGGGAGTGTGAATTTTTAATGGTGTTAACTGAATGGGTGACCCCATTTGAAATCTACACCTCCTGTATGGGAGGTTGAAGTCATGTCTTCCATTGGGGTATATGGATTTCAACTGGAATAGCCTGCATCAACACACAGTAAGTGTGTTAGATTACATCACAGGGGATTTGTCAATGTTGTTGTATACTTTAATCTCAATGCGTAAAACATGAGACTGGTTTACCATAATAATAGCAAATGATTTATGATAGTGAGTTGTTGGCCGATTTATGCACTGCCACAGCAAGTTAGTCATTCAAATTATCTGGAAGTTCAGGTAACATTTGCAATTTAAAATCTAGTACCAACTCGTGTCGTATGCCTTCTCATTATTTTGAGAACGGTGGACACACAAAATACAGCGCAGCTTGTAGGTGGCGTACTGTATTGTAAAACCTAGTCCAAACAACTTAAGGGTAGACTAGGTATTGTTTGTCGAAGCAACCAAAAAAAATTGATTTTCATTATCTAAATCAACATATTATTGAAAAATAACACTTTGATGTTTTGCAAAAGTTCATTCTACGTTTTTCAAAAGTGTTGTTGTTTCAGCCTTCTTTACAACATAACTCAAGAACCACACTCAAGGACCTACAAAAGTATATCTGTGATACTAATATTTGAATTATTCTACACACTCGCTATGAAATGATCAATGCAATTTTGCCAAGGCTCTCTACCATTCGCAAAATGCTGTGAACTACCAAATCGCAACAGTTTAAAATAGTTGCTAACCTTAACTAACCTAAACAAATTAAAACATGCAACAATTCAAATCAGACCTGTAAAAATCCACTTACCCTTGTAAAACATGTGCTTGGTATGGAATTTGGAGTTTATGTGCCTTGTCTTTGGTTTTGATAATGATTTTGCCCGACCATAGACGCGATGTGTTTGCCCTAAGTGGATTGAATGTTACATCTGCCACTTTGGTATGTTGATCTACAAACCTCACACCGATTGGTTTAAAATCTATAGTAATAGCTGGATTGGCCCTCATTAACGAAACACCCTGAATGGGAAAAAACAAGTCAAGATAAAAATTTATGATTTCTATGTAAATGTGATTGATGTTATTATCCTATTAGATTATACGGTTCAATTTTAGTCTGGTTTGAAAAACTGAAAAGAAAGAGAGCAAGGTATACCAACTTGATGTGGGGAAACAAAATCCAGACCAGACAGTATGCAGAGGGGGACAAAAAACAACAAAAGTAGGCATAGAAGTAGGTAAAGTTCGATAGCCAAAAATTACCAATTCCAAGGCCCACAGAAGTGTTAAACCTGCAAAAACAACACGGATCAATAGGAATAAAAAAGTGCACTGGAACAAGTGATGAAAATCACTATGCACAGAAGCAGACATAGAGAACCAAACAACCAATGTAGGTACAGGCAAAGTTCGATGGCCAAAAATTGCCAATTAGCCCACAGAAGTGTCAGGAAAACAGTACAAAAGTGTAAAATGATGAAAATCACTATGCACATAAGCAGACAACAACTAAAAACCGACGTTTCAAGCAGATAAACTGCTCTTCTTCAGGGACAGACAACAAAATATAAAACCAAACAGCGAAAACTACATGCTGTAGTTTAAAAACTAATTCAAGTCAAAAACTGAAGTCAAGTTCAAATAGAACTCGGTAGCAAACACGACAACAAGCTCAGAGCAAAATAAGCTGTGTCTGTACTATATGAAAGCAAGTTTACTACAAGATTTGGAAAACTCATTTCCAATTCATGATCGTCATAGTTCTTTAGAAAGATGCAGGTAAGTAACACCATCTTCAATAATGAGTTATCAATTTATCATTTAACGTATTTGACCTAAATTTGACCCCTGGGCACTTGAAATAATATTAAGTCATTTTAAGGAGGCGTTTACATTGAACTGTATTGTAAAAATCCAAGCGAAGCCGTCACAAACTGTTATAATTGTACATATTGCTGCATACGTTTATTTCAATGCATAAAACGCAAGGTTAATTTACCATAATAAAAGCAAGTGATTTATGATCGTGAGCTGTTGACCGATTTATGCAAAAATAGAAATAATAACTGCACACTAAATATTGCAACGATTGCAACTCAGAACTTAAGGTGGTTATGGAGGCATTATGGAAGTGCTCTAAGCATGTTTTAAACAGATCAATTGAGTAAAGCAAAGTTCACTGATCAATATGCTTTTTGTTTGGAGTAAATCGGACATACGGTTTTCAAAATATATCAGTTTATATTTTCTTTGTATCTTATTGTTTTTATCAATAATCAATCAAGTTAATGAGCTATAATGACTGGAGAAGCTCATTAACATATAATTTTTGCCAATATTTTGCTAAAATCCATGCATAAATGTTCAGGGTACTTTTATTTTGCATACTTTTGCCCTGAAACTTGGTCAAAGTGTTTCTAATATGCTCTAATGTATTATATAGTGAAGCCGCCCCCCTAATTTGCATATTTGCATAATTAATTAGCATTTATGCAAATTAGCTCATTATTAGAACATATTAGAAACACTTTGACCAAGTTTCAGGGCAAAAGTATGCAAAATAAAAGTACCCTGAACATTTATGCATTGATTTTTAGCAAAATATTGGCAAAAATTACATATTAATGAGCCTTTCCAGTGCTTTTAGCTCATTAACTATATCGATTATTGACAAAAACAATAGGATACAAAGAAAATATAAATTGATGTATTATGAAACCGAATGTCCGATTTGCTCAAACAAAAAAGGCATATTGATCAGTGTACTTTACCCTACTCAATTAATCTGTTTAAAACATGTTCAAAGCATTTTCTAGTTTCTAGAAAATGCATCCAATACCACCTTAAAGATGGTTTCACTGTAATATAATAAAAATTCATTTCCAATATTGTGGGGTCACAAGAGGCAATGAAACATGTGTCAATTAGAATGGTATACAGGGTACTACTCAGTAAATACAACTATTTTTAAAATGTTATAAACATACTTTGGTTTTAATCAGATGTTTCAATAGCATTTAAAAGGTTATACAAGTCATGAAAACATTTTAAACAGGTTTTATATGAAAAAACACAACAAAACCACATTTTTAAAGTGTCAAAATATGTTTTGTGGGACATTTTTGCAAAATATTTTGTCAACACTTAAATAACACTGTGGTAGAATATTTTGCAGCAAGTTTTTAGAAATGTTATTAAAATATTTAATACCCTTTATTTATTATTTAAATGTTTTCTAATAAATGTTTTGTGATTGTTTCATAACTAAGGAACAGCCTCTCATACTGAGTTAAAGTTTCTGTCTATTACTAAGACATCCACCACTCTTGGCCACTTTTACATAATACTTACCGTAACATGTATGGTTTTTTGAGTATTTGTATTTAGAAGATACAGTGGCAATGTTTTAGGCTCATCTAAAGACCTCAAGGTACCAAAATCTAATAGCTCTAATGATGCATAAATTCCTGGAGCTGTAAAAACAACAGAGAAAGAAGAAGATTGAAATTTGTGTTAGTTCTAAAGTTAAAATTCAAATGAATATTGTGCATGAACCAAAATACTATTAATGCCATTAAAACTAATTATTAGAAAGTGTAGTTCCATGTCGCTAATAAATGCATGATACCAACTCTCTAAGCTTTATAATTCTAATCATATTGAATTACGAATAAACCAAAACATAACTGTAACTTATGAATGTTATCATCAAAATATGACTACAAGAGATGAGATTTGCTATTATGCTGTAGTACCATCTCTAAAAATTACTATCATGCATATTGTATTAGATGGCACTAGACTCGGAGAATAATTAAACCATTAGCTTTTCCAGGAGTTAGTCGCATTTTAATTTGTATGCAACAAAGAATTAGACTCTTAAACTCGTTGTTTGCAGAAAAGTCTGGCGAGTTTATTGTTTTAGTTGAATATCTCTCCTGATCTGCATATAGTAGAGCTTACTCCATATGCTATAGGATTTACTAAATGCTTTCCAACACTTTCAAAAACAGTTAAGTCACTTAACTGTATAATTTATTTAAACCACATACATGAGCTCACTGTAACACTTACCACTTTAATCCGATTAAATTTTGGGCTTATATACTAGAGCTCAAATGTGGTACATGCCCACTTAAAATTGAGAGTTTTAAATTCCCAGGGCAAGTTGTTACTAATATTTCTAATGCAAGCAAGTTGTTATTTTGGCACACCGGTTGTGCATGAATGATCCAATCCTGACCATCAGGTCAATGGATAAATGTGAGAGATCTGACCTGACCTTTAGTGTCAATGAATAAAAAAAAAACACTTACCTGATGAAACTTCCACTTCTACTGGTAGCATGAGAAACTCATCTTCTTCCTCCGGGCTACTGGAGTGGTTAGTTTTGATGCGGATGAATGCTGTATGGTTACTCTCCACCCTACCAGTGAAACTTGCCCGCATCACTGATCTTGTTTGGTAGGGTGGAATGACCTGGATAGAGACGATGAAATTAATGGAAGACATTGTGTTAAGATTTGTTTTTGACATGATTTCATGTATAAAGTTAAACAGGTCTGGAAACATGACCTCAAATTTTTTAAATACTAGAGAAACTTGATTCAGTTTCATTGGTTCCTGGATGTGTGTTGCATACATTTGGTTTGATACTATGCCTATTATGCACTCACCAGCGAAGTGGTTACGTAATTCCCTGGTAACTGGATCACACACCTTTTGGTATTGGTAGTACATGTCATAGACTTTATGTTGCTATCATTTCGATCGTGGTGTAGAACTCAAAAGCGTGATCCAGTTGATATGGTGAAAATCGGATTACACGTAACACTTCGCTGGCGATTTGGAATAGTCAAATGGAATATTTGGATTCAGAATATTCAAGTTACTTTTCATAAGCAGAGGTGATTGTTTTAAAAAAAATGGCATTGATTTAAAAATGTTGTGAGCTGGCAAGTTTAAAATGCATGACCAAATCTGATAACCTCCTAATATTGATCAGCATAACATTTCAAGGGGATGTCTCAACATTAGAACTACATGTTTTCATTGTGATATTTTCAGCATTTTTTTTTTAAATTTTTATTATTATTTATTATTTCCTTTCATTGTGGGGAATACTATTTCTAGATAAAGTATCACTCTTCTAAACCACAGAGATTGTAATACTGACAGTAGCTGTCTACTGTGGCTGCTACTATGTGCTTCCGTGATTCACTATTAATTGCTCACTATAGAGTATATGTTGACAGTGTTATATAGGTCACATTAACATCAACTACTACTTCATCATGTTCATTGAGCTACTCAACCAGGATGGTACAAGGTTCAATAGATTAGTGTGCTACACTTTGGTTGAACTATCAGTTCCAATTGATAATACATCATTTCCCATTTTCCTAAAAACATTTGTGACAGGAGGTAGTTCAGTTCCTTTTGTGAAAGGAACCATCGGATGTCAAACTGCTCCACCAAATAATTTATCAATGTGCATGAATCCTGAGGTTCTTAATAGTGAAAAGGTGGGAATGGGCATGTGTGGCATATTCAGGGTGTATTTTCAGGCTTTTTTTTTAATTTGATAAAGATTGGGTCATAAAACTGGGTTGAGATGAGGCACTCTTCACAAAAAAAAAATCCAAAACTGGAAAAAGTATAGATTTTTCATTGTTTGGGCACATCTAATTCTGAACAGAAATAATTGAAAATTAATATATTTTTTAGTTTCTTTTTCATGAGATTTTGTGTATTTTTGTAATGTTTCAGAATCCCATACACACATCCCTACCCCATCCAAAATCAAAATCCCTACCCCATCCAAAATCAAACGGATATAAATATGCATTTTACATGCAAGTTAGCATTCTTTCACCCCATTATTCTTTCCTGTACAAGTATCCTTTTTCAAAGAACTGCACGTACTTCCTTATCCAAGCAAGGTGAAAGTTACAATGCAAGTTTCATAAATGTACTACTACTACTAACTATAAAATTGTCTGTGTATGGTCTATTGGTAAATCATAAAGAAAGGTTTGTACTGAATTACAGCATTGTTGACTTTACTTGGCAATGCAGACTCAACACCATGCATTAATGCACTGCTTATTATTACATTAGTTGTATTATTAAAGTAGCTTGACTCCCCACCCCCGCTCCTGGAACTTTTCTAGAATAAGGTGAAAAAGATCTAGATGAATTTTTCGCAAGATTCCATTGAACACAAATAAGAACACCATCATATACCAATAGGTATTGTAGTTTTTGATTTACACGACAAACAAGCAAAAAAAAAAAAAACCAATAAAAATTCATAAAAATGCACTATAGAGAGTTTGTGATTGGTAGCGATTTGAAATTAGAACCCATGGGCGATCGCGAGCCAGACATACTCACAATGCAATGCGCGCGATGTGTGCAATGTTTGCATGCGTCCAAAAACTATGAACTGAACAAGTAAACATTTTCTCTCAATTGGTGATTGAAGACTTTTTAAAAAGGGATTAGAATTAGTTTTAAATGATTGCACCTTCAATTGGGGGGGGATAATAGCTCATATAACGTTTTGTATGTATTGTATGGTATGGGGTTCATTACATATGTTTTCATGACTAAACATTGTTTATGCCCTTCGGCTAAAGCCCTCGGGCATAAGCAATTATTTAGTCATGAAATGAATGAACCCCTATTTAAATTTATATGGCGGTTTTTTTTATAAGCAATACATTTACATGATATTTCCTGTCAAGGTCAATTAAATGGCCAAATGATCCCTATATAATAAATGCGCACTTTAAATGGAAAATGCAACAGGATATGAGAGAATGTTTACATACTGTACATAATATTTTTATGTACACCTACAAAACCATTACACACACAAGCTACACATGCAAACTGTTCTCTATTGTTGTTGTAGACGTAACAGTTATTAAAGTTAATTTTTATTACTTCCGTGGTCTGTGCTTTGCGCAGAGTGTACACAAGCGTAAACACAGTCTCACAGAAGTGATAAACAATCACGCTGATTGGCTGTTCAACGGTCTTGACAACAAGGCGGCTGATCCATTGGTCGTCGGCACGTAGAAGGGGTGAAGACCTCGGCACGTAGAAGGGGTGAAGACCTCGCCACTTCTACACGATCGCCAATCACCAGCCACACGTACCGGGACAACATTAGTAACAAAAAATTAACTTTAATCCTCTTTTAATTTTGCCTTTATTCTTCAAAATAAGCCTGTTTTAACTACGCCAACAATTAAGAGGACCAATTGATCGTGAAATGTTGTTATCCAATTACACATATTGGGCTTCGATATCTACCCTTGACCTTAGAACTATAACAAACTTTTTCTTTCTGGATCAATGGATAATGACAATTGCTTTGTTTTTTCTTATATCTAGTACCTGTTATTATTAATATTATGGGTTTGCACGTAGCCATAAAATGACTAACCAACTACACTTCAATGTCCTGAGTTTAGAAATGGCCTTATGAAGAATTGATAAAGTTGCTTTTGATAACAAAAATGTAAATACACTGTACAGTAAAATTATATGCCCTGGTTATGTAAAAAAAGCACGCAGCAGGTTGAGCAATTTCTGAATGTGCTGCAGTTTGATGTGAGATCTGATGGTTCAAAATGATGACAGATATATGAAAACATACAAACTGTTACATCAGCTGCATGTCATAATAACAACTGAACATTTCAGATGCCTAATGTAATTACTGTAAAAGTAGAAATTTTCGCATGATTAATTTTCCACCCTTTGCCAATTTTGCAACTGTTTCCCTTGTTTTGAAATTCATGATTCGAAGTAATTATTCTTTGACTCCTGTTCACATCTTTTTTTTTTTTTGTAAGGTCTTGTCTTGTCCTGTTTGTATTTGTATTTTCGTTTGTACTGTTTGCCGGCAACCCGCACCCACGAGCTTGCTCCCCGCGTGTTGCCCCACAACTTTATTTTAGGTTTTTTATTGATGCCCCTCATAATCTTGTCTCAGGCCCTCTCTTGACCTGTCTCTTGCCTTTTAATAGGTTGCTTGTTCTTACGTGTTCGCATTTGACTGTCATCAGTGGGCCTGTGATCGGATTCATTACTTTGCTTTGTATGTAATTGGTTTGAAAATTATGGCATTTGTCATTTATACTATGTTTGTTTGAAGTTGTGAAATAAATGTTTCTTGAATTGTTTCTTGAATTGAATTGTTTCCTTATACTGACCTATACATATAAGGAATATATTTGCGCAATGTTATTTTCGCGGTAGCAGCTTGGAATGTGAAAAGCGCAAAAATAAATGTAGTGCGAAAATTTCCACTTTTACAGTACTCTATTTGCTTTTTGAGATAAGGCCACCAACATGCTACCTGGCTTTAAAATTGACGTCCTACTTTGGAAATCCAAGGCAAATTTGTGAAAATATGATCTAAAGTATCATAGATTTTAGAAAATGTCACCAGTTACATTTGCCATTATTAAATTGATACTGAATGGAAATGAACCACATAATGTTTGATATCAAAGTATTTGGTCTGCATTCTACAATTTAATGATGAACAGTGTGGGGAAAATCAAATGAGCGAATGGCTAGAGTGCTTTAAACAGCGACAAACCCTAGCTATTCTCTCGCTTATTAAATGAAAAAGAGCTGAACACACATGCTTGCAATAATGCAATTTTGCCCTTTCAGCGTGACATTTTGCAGCTTTTCAGGTTCATGGAATATAAATGGTGTTGTGTACCACATCAGCAAGACACTATCCACTTTATTCCTGGTGCATTATTTGTTATAATTTCTGATAAAGCAGGAAGTAGTGTTTATAAAAATATGCTTAATGCGATTTCTTGCTATTTCCAAAGGGAGTAGAAAAACCTTTTTCGTTTTAATATCTGTATGGTTGAGAGGAATCTTCCTACAAATGTGTGGAAAAAATGAAAGAAAGGATTCAGTATACTACTCCTGATTCTAGAAATATATAGCTCTTAATTTTTTTGCTTTTAAAAACATATTGTCCTGTTTTGCTGAGTAAAAGATAGCTAAATCCCAATCCTTTAGGTAGAACTAATTGGTAATAAAAGTCAAATTTTAATATTTGTCCAATTTTTTGGATATAAGGCGGTTTTGAAAAAAAACGTGCTTTTTAGAGTATTATTTTATATATGGTTGTTTTTTTTGTATGCTGTGACAATCAAGCCTAAAAGTCTAATAATATCAATGTGAATCTATGCACTGTAATTTTAGCACACATAGTTTCTTTTCTATTTATAACCAATTGTTACAATTAACATACAAGATTAAAAGTAATACTTAAACTTGTGTCAAGTCTTTGAATTTGGTGACTGCAACTGAAAAAAAACCATGCAAAATGTTTTGGCCCTTATTTCCAAAAATTGACCAAATTATTAAAATTTGACTTTTATTGCCAGTTAGATTCAACTCCAGGATTAGGATTGGGCTGTCTCATTTGGCAAAACAAGATAATAACTTTAATCCCAAAAACTTACTGCTATATTTTTCTGGAATCGTGAGTATATGTATTGATAACTTTAATCCCAAAAACTTACTGCTATATTTTTCTGGAATCGTGAGTATATGTATTGATAACTTTAATCCCAAAAACTTACTGCTATATTTTTCTGGAATCGTGAGTATATGTATTGATGCAAGCTCTTAAGGACTTCCTCCCATTCATCTTGTGCTACTCCTATTTGTCTTTTACATTTGCAAACCCATGGGATAGCAAAGTTACATATATGGAAAGAACAAAAGCATGACATTCTATCTTCCTTCATGATACAGGACAAATATACATTAACAAGTACATATTTTGTTACAACCCAATTCATGTCTGAACTGATTTGAAAAAACTTACTAGTAACTAATACTAGTGATTTCCAAGTGCTAAAATGCAAACATCTGTGACTAAATTCTTGATGCCTGGAGCATGCACTATCTGTATTTTCTGTATGTCTGTTTGTCTGGGGGTTTGTCTGTTTCACTTACCCATAAATTTTGAGGTGCTTCTAATGAACCAGTGGGTAATTCTAGATGTAAATCCCCTCCACTGGAATAAATTTCTGTGACCTGGAAAAAAATGGAGAGAAAAATAAATAATAAGTCTCAAGAAGATGCAAATACATGATTGAGCAAGGAAGCTGATTATATTCAATTGATGTGTTAACCCTGAAACAGCAATAAATTATTTCCTAGTAATATTAAAGTTGTTGAAAGAAGAATATATGGATGTCATATGAAAAGTTACAGACACTGAAGGACATTGGGAACATTCACAACAGAATATTTCAGGTTAATTTGCAATTTCTGCAATATGTCGGCATTTTTCCATAAAATCTAAAAACATTTTCTTAAATATACAATACTGTTCAATTGACCGGCGCAGAGCGGCGTGAGGCAAAATGACGAGTTCTTAGGTGTACTCGCAAAGGGTTATGGGATTTACCGAAAAGGTCAATTGACCTATGTTGCTTATAAGAGCATACATGCAGAATAGTACATTAACTCTTCCCTTCAAACACATTAAAAAGACTACATACATATTGCATTGAAAATTGAGCGTAAAGTAAACTGGTTTACACAATTGGCTCAATATTATCTGACTCAATATTATGCCATAAATTGCTATAATAAATTAGGCACTTCAACACCACACCATTAGCAGCATCAATTACCATGAAGAGTGATGATTTTCCACTATATTAATTCCTGTCCAAACATTGGTGATGACACTTGATGCTATTTTTTAATACACAATCACTGTATTAAAAATAATACACCATTAAGTTATCTTTACTTGTCCAATTTTGTGTACATCATTGCTTCAGGAGACCAATTTGGACAGATTAAAATAAATGACAAATGACAGAATAGGGATTGATACATATGCACAGATCAACCAACTTATTATGAGCAGACAATCAACAAATAAATGAATAAATAATTCAGTTATGGTACGGTTAAGCTGGATTGATTGTGTGCTTGATCTTGATTGATCAACTGACTGATTGACTGACCTATTAAATTGATTGACTGATCAACTGACTCATCGATTTATCAACTGACTGATTGAATTGCCAGTACAATTTTGTGTACCTCTTAAAAACTTACTTCACAAGACCAATCTGGAAAGATTATAATAGATGATAATGACAGAATACAGCAGAGGATTGATAGGTACAAAGAACAACCAACTATAAATTATGACCAGACAAATTAACAAATAAATGAATAAATAATTCCTTTATGGTAGGTTTCTGATGACTGTGTTTTATTGCTTGCTTGATTAATCAGTTAATCAATTGATTGGCCATTTGATGCCATATGAAGCATTTTCCCCAAAACTGGCCCAATTTTGGCTCTGTAATTCCTCAAATTGACTAGTTGTAATACAGCACTGCAAATTTGAGTGTACCAAATAAAAATTTTACTGGGTCAAAATTGCAACATACAACCTCCGAGTTAACAACTAGTATTGATAACAGATAGCACAAGTGAAATCACAGGGTAAGCCAGGTGTTATACATGACTTTAATCTGGAATTTTGTGACATCCATATTAAATAGATAAATATAGATCCCAGGAATTCATTCTTATTTGGCAGTAATGATAATGTCAACAATAACAATAAATAAGCAGTGCATATAATCTCATTATGAGCCAATTTCCACATCCCATCCTGTCCATGACAGCAGACCCTAGATGACTAATGAACTTGACTTTGGATTTCACCTGCACTCACATGACATACTGCAGGCCAATGCCAACTTTCAGACCCCATACTAATGAGAGAACTGTTGCCAAAAGACCTCATTTTGAGGAGACGTCATCCACAAAAACAGTTCAAAATACCAACGGCTTACTCACACAACATACTGCAAGCCAATGTCAAATTTCAGACTCCAATGAGAAAACTGTTGCCAAAAGACCTCATTTAGGGGAGATGTCTTCCACAAATACAGTTCAAAACACCAATGATAAACTTGGACCACCACCTTTGAAGACCCTAATTTGCACACCAAATTTCAACAAATTACTCCCTTTGTCACCGATTGATATCATCTCTATTTTTTATAATCTGCTCTTAGTTTTTTTTGCCTTTCAAAGACACCTAAATTTCAATGAGCTAGTAAACATTGAAAAAGAAACTACTTCTGAGCACCATGTACAGTACTGTGATGAACCTACAGGTCCCTCCCCAGGCACCAGCATGGATTCTTGGAATCTACCAAAAGTCTTGTTTGATTTTTGATCAAACTGACTTCTGATAGAGATTCCCACAAAACAATATGTGACCATTCACGACAAACCCAGTGTTAAGTCACCAGTGCTTATTCAAGCGATATAGACCAATGAGCATTATAGAAATCTATAGAAAAGAAAAGAATTTCAAGAGCAAACTTGATTTTTGAGCACCTAATTATTTCCCACACAGTTTTAACAAGTGATATACTATTCTAAAGCTTGTTTTCTGGAGATTTCAACTGTTCAATAATCTCAGATACTCGCTGCTCATGAATGGCGGCCATTGATGATTCTCGCAAGATACCTAGCACTTTTGTATGCAACGTCCTGATTGGTTTATATGTATTGCGTTTACATACCTATGCACCAATCATAGATGCGCTAGCTATAAGATCTGGGCTTGTGTTTTAATGTTCACACTCACAGCTGTTTTGATAAATGGGATTTTTAAACTTTTTTTGGTCAATGGTCAAAGCCATATTTTTTTTAGGAAAAACATATGCCCGTATTTTCAATGAATTCCTTTTATGAAATACGGGAAACAACATACTAGTTGGCAGGTCTGCTACTACCTTGCAGGAAATAATTTTGGTCAAATTGACTTCCAATAGAGAAATCCAGGATCCATGTTTTGTATCAGTAATTCTAACTTTCCAGATCAACAGGCCTGGGTAAAATGGGGAAAAGAAGAAGCATCGTTCTATACAATTTGGCAGGGACAATGTTCCTTTCCCAGATAAAGAAATGCATTAAAACATAATGTGGAAAAATTGACATCCTGTAGGACATTTGTACTAATTTCACAGGAATTTAGGGAATAGGCATTTTTTCCAGGACTACAAATGTACAAAATGATTTGAAAGCCTATAGTAGTTAATGCATTGTTATTTGCCATTAAAAAAGACTTAAGGATTTAGTTTTCTCATCAATGCCATATCAATTTCCTGATATTGATAGTTTTATATTATCTTCTTTTAGAAACTTTCACATCATAACATTTTCAGATTTGGGTAATTTAAGAAATAGAAGTAAATTTCTACAGTTTAAAAACTAAATTGCATCCTCACTAATGTGCAATGGTTGTCTAACCCCAGATATCTACCAAGAATGTATTACTGAAACATTATACTTATAAAAAATAAACACTGCAAAAAATAGTGAGCTTAACAATACTGGACTCAGGACCTGTTAAGGGCAAGGAAGTTTTACGTTTGCATTTCCTATACCTAGGCTTCCTATAGCAAATCCATCGGTGAGTTTATATTGAAGGCTTAAATGATTTCTTTTAACTATGACAGTATTGACAAAGACGGCCGCAGTTGCAGCGGACTCATAGCGTCAGATTTGATTAGAACAATATGTTGATACAAAGGAGCTTTTGCATAGATTTAAAGGGACATTCAAACATTTTAGTTTTTGTACAAATTTTATTTTATTTTTAAATACATTTTAGAGGTGATAGTGAGGAAAATTCATTTAAAGGCATGTCACATGGATCATATTGCCTTTTGTGCCTTCCAATACCCCCTGCCATGATAAGTTTGTAATTATGTCTTTTACTGAGGCTGTAACTACATTATTTTATTTAGCTTCAGAAAGAGCTTGCAACAATACAGTAAAAAATAAATAGCCTAAGCCATATCACATTCCAACATACCTCAAAAGCAACATTTGAGTAGTGCATGTACAATGTAAGATAAAATTATAAGATCTGATAATTTTCACAAAACTTGCTGTTTTGTTGCAACTTTCATTTGGTATTTAGTTAGGAATGTACCATCTCATGGAATGTATGGTATTCTTGCTAAAGGATTAGGGTTTATCTGAAGGGGATAGCGTGGGAGCAAGCGAGCAAGAGCCAGAGAGCGAGTGATGGGAGGGGGAGGACATTTACTTAATTGACTTGTATACCATTTTTCATTTTTTACCCTGATGTGGCACAGCTTCACGTAGCTAGCCCGCCGACGCACAAGCATTTGTGTACGCGTGCTTAAAGATGTCGCAGATGCGCGCGTGAAACAGCTGCCTCAACGAGTAAACATCACTGCCACATCAGGCGCGCAGAAACATTCCAACTTGCAGGAGACACTGTCTAAAACAAAGCAGGAGAAAACAACAGAATTGGCAGTCTTGTATTAGCACAACTTCTAAATGCTCAAACCAAATTAACTATTCATTTCCATGGAAATCATTTCACAAAGACTTGCACTACATCACAAATGGGACAACCTGACCCTAAACTTGGTGACTAATAGAACTCGAGATGAAAAATCCTGAAAGACTCAATACATTCACATGCTGTCATGGGTCATTTTTGGCCAAATTTATTTTGCCAAACTAATTTCATATAGGGGGGCCTACTTTTATACCATTACAGCCAGAACCAACTTTGAATGTAACAGACAAACATCAATAACAGTAACATTAAAACTCCAACTCATTTTTAACACACACATACAAGCACCAGAGCAGAGTCAGTGGCTTATCAATTTAACTAAGTTGACCGAATCTTAACTACCTTAATCCATCTGAAGTACCTAATCAATTATAGAACCTTCTTGGATTTTATCACTAATTGATGATGGGTTTAGACAAGTAGTGATGCCCTTTATTGGGATAAGCCTGCAATTGGGCTCTAGGAGCTTGTGCTATGATTTAAGACAATCACCTTATGAGCAACTCAAGTTGAAATCCTTAATCTTCCACACAGGGAGTGTGAATTTCAAATGGAGTTACCTGTACCTGAATGGGTGGGTCCCATAAACTAAAGAGAAACAGACCAATCACCTGTAGGTAAAGTCCCAACGTCAATTGATGAGGGCCAATCAGTCCATTAAGTAGGGGTGACAAAACCACTACATACATACTGTGTAATGCAAAGGCAATACAACGTTGGTGTATACAAATGACGAATCCCAAGAATGCAATATATCTGTGTTAGTATTTCAAGCAAAAATGGACCGTGATTTGTTGGACTCACACAACTAAACTCTAATGCATATGCGAGTATCCTCAGCATACAAAGCACAGGGACTTTGCCTGTCGGTGAATGATCTGTATATTTTTTTGTCTTTGTTGACTCCATTTGAAATCTACACCCTCTATGTGGGAGATTGTGGTCATGTCTTCCATAGATCTAAAGGGTGTATGGATTTTAACCAGAAACACCTAATAAATCTTGTCAGTAATTTTTCTGCATATAGCACTTGGGGAGACTAAATTTATTTGACATTCAGATCATATGCTTTTATGCTATTAGACATATTAGTTAAATTATATATACTATTAGATATGTCTATTCTTTGCATCTTTACTACTTAATTTGTTATTTATAGTATTTTATACTTGAGCATAAAAAAACGTTGATGAGCAGCTTTCTGTGGAAAAAGAAAGTCTCCTTTTTATTCATGAGGAGGAACGTTTGTGCCATGGTCTGCATGGACCTTAAACATGGCAATCTGCATGATCTACTAAATCATGTGGATTTAACTAATGCTGGCTTAATTCACAATGTATTCTTAATTCAAGTATGTCTTGGAAAAATATTGGGTAGACTTATAGCTGTAAACGGGGTTATACCCATAGACATACCACCTAGACCTATGACTGCCCATCCCTAACCATGGCAGTAGGTGAAGCCACGTAACCAAGGTGACTTTGGTCGGGTGGTCGGACGCGTGAAATAAGCGTTCATGTCTGGAACGAAAAACGCGATCGGGTGAGTGATTGCTGCGCCGTTGTCGCCCGCGTCAAATGCAACACCTTCTGTAGACGCGAACATGTCTGCTTGTTTGCGTCCGGGTTGCGTCCTTGTCAAAATCGTTGCTAAGCAGTGTTGACTTCACTACGCAAACCAAAGTTATAGGTCTAGGTACTTGTTTGTCTGGGGTTATACCCAAGTGGTATTGGCAAAACTTTTGAAAATTAAAGAATAGGTAATGCTGGCTAATAATCCTAGATCTGACATTTATGACCAATAGGAGAAAAACAAATCTGTTCATCTTTATTTAAAAATACAACATACATTGTACTACAAAATAAGGATTATCTTTTAAATCTGTTGCCAGTGTGAAATGCAATTTACAGCATCCTGTATAGCACAATATATTACATTCAAATAGACCAAAAAGATTAACGGATTCCCATCTCAAAAATGAGCAAGAGTTATTCACATCCTACAAAGAAATCAACTTTTATCAATAAGCTATTAGTATTTAAAAAAACACAGATATAAAACAGCATTACATAAATCAACATATTTGCTCTAAAACACCTATCAGTAAACTGAATAAAAATATATACGTACACAAAGACTTGATTCAATTTAATATTTCTCTCTGCACACTCCAGTCAATGTGACGTGACATTGGACATGCTTTTAACACAATTGATATTATCTGGGAATAATTTAACATTTATGTTTTTTGTGATATCAAGGCACATGTCAGATGGAATTTAAATATGCTAAATGATGCACCAATGACATTTCTCTTTTCCTCTACTTTAATCATATTCAGCCTTCCATATATATTTGCTGTTTTATATAACCATATTTTATATAACAATTATGATTTTACTTTTACATAAATAATATAAATTAAGTTGAATAAGAAACAGACAAACATTTCTAATGCATTTCCTGTTGAATGTCATAATATATTTCTTTCATTGCCATTAGAGAATAGGCATTTTATTACCCCAGGTCACGTCGATCTAATAATGCTGATCCCTAACAGCAATCGGCTAACAACCAGCCTTTCATTTACAAACAATCCAATAAGCCTAAAAATCTAATTTCTTGGCAACAGTTCCCATGACAACCTCAAGCTCCACTTTCTAACACCAAGCTCCATACTGCATTATGACAGTTGCAGGCATAGTTATTACTTTCAGTTGGCTCCGAGGGGGGATGGCTTTTAAATATTGATTAGTGAACACACCACAACCCTGCACCTGATATCCGCAGTGTATTGTACTGTTGAAAGCATTTCAATGCGAATTTGGGAGGTATTATTTTTTTCCTCTCAATTGAGAAGCAACACAATATGCAATACTCACAGGGCTTTATTTAATGCATTACAAAAGATCCACTTTCAGTTCAGTTGGCATTTTATTTACTAGTAGTAAATTCAGTTGTTGGTGTTTATGAGGTATTTTATGCCTAGAATTATGCAAAAGGCATACTACAGCAGCATTATAAAATATTGGAAATGGATTTATATGCCTGTTTTTATTTTCATGGTTTCTTTTATCATCCTTATACCATACAGGCAGTAATACTGTCATTGTAATCCATTATTACAAATTCATAATGATTAAGGAAATAAGTAACAAAAACCATTAACTATAGTGGCCGGGGAAAGAGCAACAATAAGACAAGGTTTTATTTGAATGGCACAAATGGTTTAATTTAAAGTTGGTGAAATAAGGCTGCAAAATACCATTTATAACCAAAATTAGTAATTGGTTGTTTGGTGTGTTGTTGTTGGGGTTTTTTTGGGGGAGGCTCATGAAAGTTGATGGGTATATGTTTGTTTGTGTCACAAATTGATGTAAATCATTTTATGCTCACTTATAGGTCACATATAGCATCTTATGCAGTTTATTAATTGCAACAGCTAGGTAATCGCGACAGGTGAGAACCCCCAAATATGGTTGACCGCCTAGTCTAAAAGATTGGTGGAAATAAAATTGTCAACAAAATTAGTTGCAAAATACAGTGCAATTTAGCTAAAAACAACTAAAAATTTAATATAAACATTTAAATTTCATACCTGTAGTTCTACCCATTTTCATATCCTAATTTAGAAAGCTCAAATTTTATACTAACTTGATTTTATCCATCTTTTTAAAACTAATCACATAATTGTCACAGATAGAGAATAAAGCAAGACAAAACACAAATATAAAACAACTTACCATAAGGCCAGAACTGTAGGGATTATGCATGTTAATAAGCGGTGAGTAACTAGTATTGATAGGGACCTTGGCCCCTAAAAAGGGCCTTAATCTGTATGGATTGGGTACCCCTACACCAAACACCTGTAAAGAAACACAAGGGAAACAAAATGTTAATTGGATGGAAAACATTCAAAAACATCGTTTTTAGAAATAAATCTAATAGTGGAACTCACTTTTACAACTTTGCTATGTTGCGTCTGGAATCACCAGACTTAATCAGGCAACTGACCCACTGGACTGGTCACATGATAGACGGCTAGGTTTTGTCTTGGTGGCCCAGCGGTCAGTTGCCTGATGAAGTCTGGTTGTTCCAGACTTAATGTAACAAAATTGTAAAAGTAAGTTCCAGTATTAGATGTATTTCAAAACCTTATTTAAACTACTGGATGACTAAGAATATTCATTCATTTATTCAGAAATATCATTTGTTACTCAGGCTATAATGAAATTTATATGTTAAAGACACTCTCATTGATCCCTCATATGAATTATTTAATAGCAAAGAAGAATGAAATTTAGAATAGACAACACAGCAGCATTGATAAATATGTAGTCTTTGTCAAATACTACACGCGATCAAGGTGGGATGAGCAGCGAAGCCGCAACATCGAGCCGCGAAGCGGATTACCGCTCTGGTTTCAGTGAGTCTTGTACCCAGTAGTTTCTCTTCCCATGGATAACAGTGTACGTAGAGACAGACTCCCCTAATATTGACCATAATGGACAATTTGTCCTTACTACATTTTTGTACATTTTCAGTCTTATCACTTGCATAATATATTAATAATTAGCACACCCATTTTCTTTTCACTTGATGTAACAATCCGACTTCCTGAAATATTTTTTAGATTTTCCAATTTAGCTTAATCACTGCTAGTACCTTTAATATTTTATACATGCTGAAAAATAGTATTTTTTTATATTCTTTATTCAACAGAGAGCAAATAGCCTTTGGATGCACATACTAATTGCAGTCATTTTAGTGACAATTTATTGCATTCTACAAATCATCCAATATTTTCTGCTACTTTTCAGTATTTCTGGGAACTGTGTTCCCAACAGTTCCCATGTCCCTGACCATATCTATGCACTGTATTAACTATAGGCATGGTCTACTGATTCCACTCACTTGATAGGGAGACATCCCCCGCTTGTGTGAATAAATATTGTGTTTTCTACATTTCCTGGAACACGTGCTAAGAACACTATATCAAAAGTTGTATTTCCTCCAGGCGGTAGCAACTGTAAAAAGAGAACAAGATATGGACAGGATTCAGAAACAAGATAAGGCAATTAAATTGATTCCAATTTATAGATTCAGGAAGTGTAGATTCTAACAGTTTTATGATGTGTACATGGATGGCTTTTTGCCCAAAATGATAACATTTAAATATTGCTACTTACCTTCCACTCCACCCACCCAAATCTACACTAAACTCTCTTGAAATATAACACTAATAACTAATATTAACGCATGAAGCAAATTCCTCTTGATTTGTGTAAACCTTCAGATAAATATTTTGCATTGAAAGCCATGCAATACCATGCCTAAATTATCTATGTATGCAAAGAACATTTAATTGCAACCGTTTTTAAAATAACCAAAATATGACCCACAAAATGAAGGTTAGGTATACTTCTTTCTCCTCTTATCAGAAGCTAATATTATTTTCAAATATGGTCAGATGAAGCATTTTCTAACACCTTAGGCATATATGTACAGGTAGGTACAACCCATGCACATACAGAATATAAATTGTTTAAAAAATCATGTAATAGGAATGGATGGGGGTGGACTGTAAATAACATCAATAAATATTTTAGGGTGTGTGTCTTATCGATGATCAACAATCAGTCCCCAGAATATGGGTTAAATGTCATAACAATTGTGTACATCCCCTGTTAATCAGTGAAGGTTGGAGAGTAACATTGCTGTTTGCATAATTTCAAAGAGCATCCCCATTCGGAGGTAATTTCACATGGGGGGTGTTATCAGTTTTTCATGTAATTTTGGTCCAATCTGATAAAAGCCATGGCATTTAAATTGTAAACAAATCCACCTGTTATTTTCAACCTTATATTAATATTTATATGAATGTCTAGCTATACTGTGTCTCGTCTCAAGTTGAGAGTAACGCCATATTGGATTTTGTAGTGGAGACTCGAATCAGTGTGTTTACGCGGTTGCGTCACCAGCATTTGGACAAATCGCCCTTCTACTTGTGTGTATACGCCCCACAGGATTAGCTTAGCACGCGCAATTTGAATCTGCCACTACGAAATCCAACATGGTGCTTCTTTCAACTTGAGATGTGATAGACTATAGTTGCATTATTCCAATAATATAGTTTTGTTTGTTTTTTGAGTACAAAGGATATATCACAATCATACTAGCAGACAACATTCATCCGTTGGACTTCAGAATCAAATTTATTCACTCCCTTCCATGAATTACTGCAGGATTGCCACACTCTTTTATCGCCAAACCCCACCATTTGATAACAACATGATAACAATACACTTATCTGTAATTCAACTAATACGTTTCTACGGGACAAAAATTTCCTTTGGGGACTAAAGCAATCACTTAGAGCTACATATACGTAAATTCAGGAGCTTGGGTCGTATCCTGTGCTTACACACCTTCCTTTGCTTTATACACAGTATCAGAAAGTGGTTTCACTTCTTTATGCAAACCTAATGTCTCTTTGTTTTATTGCACCACTTCCTCAAATCATATCTAACAAGTATTGTGGAAAATAGATAACACCTACACTCCCTGAATATTTCTTCCATGAAATGAAATTTTGTTTATGAAAATGAAAGACAAATTATTTCAATTGGTATTTCAATCGAGTATGCTCAAATGGTTGAATATAATTTCTGAAATACTGCTTTTTGGTGATATCATTTACATTTGACAGGTGTACAAATTATCTTCTGGAGATGTAAGACATAAAAGTGACATCATCAGCTTATGTAATCTCTTTGTTTTATAAAGAATCAGCTATTCCTCACAGATTCAAACATTAACTTATTTTCAACATGGTAGTTTGTATTCAAGCTTGTGTGCAGGGGTGCAGGAATGGGGATGTGTGTGTTTGCAAAAAACTGCATACAATGTAAGATGCAGATGCACATGTATGTGCATGTTGAGAATCCGTAAGTTTAAATACCGGTACATAAATTAGAAAATATCTACACATATCAAAACACTTGGTTTTTACTGCAATCACCATTGTGCAATTTCAAAATGAAACCAAGGCAAATTAAATTCATTCCACAAAATACTATTAGAATTTTATTGTTTTTCTTTCAACAGAAGCAGTAGCTACGCAAATCAATCCATAAACACAACCGACGTAAAAGGAGAAAAAAATTGTCTGAAACGATTCTTCTCCAGCAATGTTATTCCAATGCATATCTGATACCATTGATATTGGCATGAAATCTCAACAGACAGAATAATTGGAGTGAAGTGTGTGCACTGCATACATGTCTAGTACGTTGTTGGGTACACCCACAGGACATGTGAACATAATTATAGGTCATTGTGAGTGAGCGAGTGAGAGACTGCCCTACTATCTGCGTTATGAAAGTGTGTTAATGCTTACTGATCAGCATTTGTCTTTTTCAAAGTATACATTTTGTTTCAGTTTGCCATTTAAGAATTTTACCTATTTAAGAATGATGAACAGTTTTAAAATACATTTCAATTTTTTCCTTATAATTGAATGTTATAAAAACATATGTATATATCAACATTTTGTTTGTTTTCATTATTTACCCAATTTTGCAATGTAACTATCTACTCCAGCTCCAGTGACACCTCATTAATTTCCTTGGACCTTTGGATGCATTGAATAGGAATCAGCATCAGAGCATAATTTAGTGTCAGAATTTTGCATAACAAAATTGTGACAAAGTTTTATTTGTAATTGTATAGCAATAATTATGTATAGCAATGACACATAAGTTTGTGTGATTGCATAGCAATTTGGCTAGATTGTGTAGCAAAATGTGATGCGATACCGGTTATATTAGGCCCTTCGCACTTGATTATTAGTTTCCTGTTAAAGATTTTGAAAAAGGGACGAGGTGACTTTTAATTATTAATTATTAATTATCTTTTATTTTCTTTATTTAGTTTGAACTATTACAAGCAACTATTGACTCGCTTTTGACTAGAGCGGCATTTAATTATTTCACAACAATATTTGATTTGATAAATGGAGTTGTACTCTTTGTTCATTCATCATTATTGTTGATATTATTAAAGTCAGAAAATGGCAAGTAGAAGTAGTTGAAAGTTATCTTAAAGCAGAAAATTAGAAATAAAAATAAAATAATTAATTATTTTGAGATTTTCAATTTTGGACGCGGGCGGTAAACAGGAAACTAATAATCAAGTGCGAAGGGCCTTATGTCCTGATCAACAGGGCGGTAGTGTTAGTCTTAATAAATGAGGTGTCACTGGAGTTCGAACAGGAATAACGTGTGCAGAGCCAGTTTTGATATGTTCCATTGAATAGAATTTCCCAACCAATTTACTGATATTTACTACCTTGCAAATTCGCTAATTGCCCAAGTCATTTTTTCGTAATGTTGAGAACAAAATATGGTTCATGCATGCATTTAAATTAATTAATTAATTAGGGTGATTATGTAACTGATGCATGCTTGAACCACATTTTGTACTTTGTTCTCAAAATTACAAAAAATTACTAAGGCAATTAGCATAGTAGGCCGACGATATGGTCTATAAAATGGACATCATTGTAAAGCTTATTTTAAGGAAAATCTGCCTGGCCAATATCTCATTAAGTGAAAATGTTGACATTACAACCAATTTGTGGTGGACGGTACATATTAGCATTACCTATTTTCGCTATCATCCGTTAGTGATCAGGTAATTGTGCCTTTCAGCATTTGTTGCATAATACCATATTATGCTGAATGACGGTACTATTGGAGATTTTAATTTAATGGTAAAATGAGCTTTTAAAAGCTCCTTGTAAAATGCATTCCTCAAAGGGTGGTAAATAGCTTGCATTTTAATTCTGCTGTACAGTATACTTTGAGCACTTAACAATTTCACTAAAAATTCCATTATTTTGTACAAAAAATAAGAAATATTATTCTTACTCTGTGACAGCAAAACATTAAAAAATCTTTGTAACTACTAATATAACACTTGTTACCAGTGACATTTTTTCCATTGTCAAATTGTCGTCCTTTTTTGTTTCCACCAAAGAAATTCACTTAAATTTACATGCTACTGGTAATTTAATTTCACAAATTGTACTCTCTCATAAAATTAGCCAAATTGGTGTGCCAAATTAAGTTCTTATAGCAACACCATTTGAAACCACCTGACTCATCTGTACCTACTTGTTACTACTATGCAGGTGCCTGGCTCATTATAACAACATATTATACTAAAACCACATTAATTGCTCCATGTATGATACAAAACTGATTTTGCCTATGACATGATGACAATGACTATTTCTAGATGATGACAATGTTATGGCTCATCATGTGTTCAAATTTTTGTGCACATTCTAGACAAAACATTGCAGTTAAAATTTTACCATCATATTTAGCATCTTACCTTATCTTGAAAAAATGAACAGTGAAAATGTGGTGTGCTCCCTGATATTGAAAGCATCCGTATTTGATTTTCTGGATGAGGATTGAAAACTCTGACTGTTTCTATATGTGGCATACCAATCGCACTGAAAGAGATAAAAGCACATTGCAGTATGTCATTTCAATTATCAGATATTAGTTATTCCTAACTTACTGGAGGAAGGGAGAAAGGGAGGAAGAAAGAAGATGAAGAGTAAAGTTTTCTCGGGTGCAAATTTGAACCACCAACCCTCAGGTGCTAGAAACATGAATGACTAAACACTGAGTGCCACTGGGTGTACCAAGCCTTCCGTGCCCATTATGTGCTTGCATGATGAAGCAATCAGCTCATGTGGGAAACTTGCAGTTGCTTTGTGCTGTAGCCATTTGTAGCTTAGGGTTACGGTTAGTGGACACCTCAATGAAGGGAAAGAAATGGGTTTGTTTAAACTTACTGGAGACTTTTTAGCCAAGGGGAAGGAAGGGAGAAAGAAAGGAAGGAAGGAAGGAAGGAAGGAAGGAAGGAAGGAAGGAAGGAAGGAAGGAAGGAAGGAAGGAAGGAAGGAAGGAAGGAAGGAAGGAAGGAAGGAAGGAAGGAAGGAAGGAAGGAAGGAAGAGAAGTTGTTTTCTTTGGTGCAGTTTCTAACCACCTACCCCTCGGGTGCTAGCTATAGCGTGCCGCAGGGGTGCACAGTAGCCTTTCGTTAGTTTCGTACCCATGTGTTCGCATGATGATGCAATCGGATCATGTGGGATACTTTCAGTTGCTTTGTGCTACAGACTTTTGTAGCTTTTGGTAGGGTTAGGGTTAGAATAATATAATCACTCTGTTTGAATATATACACACAATGCAGCCATCAAATACAATTGGTCAGCAACTCCCCATCACATCACTCCAATTGGGTCAAGGGTCAACATTTCAGCGCAAGCCCATTATGGACTGATCCATCTCGGATGAGACATGAAACTGTAGCCAGCATAAATAGTAAGTCCAGATGAACAGTTACAATATTTATTTGACTATAAATCTACCTAGATGATTCAGAATATTCATATGTACCTCATCACCCTGTTTGAATCTATTTATATACACAATCACCATGTTTTAATTGAAAGGGATCATAAAAACATTGTCAATTAAAAAAAATATATACAAGATACCATCTATGCCTAATTAAGATCGTTTCCTAAATTATTCCCCACCTAATCTACACCCCTTTCCACTTACACCCCACACCCAGGTCAGAGAAAAAACACTTACGAAAGCAACTTTTCCCACACAGTTTAAAGGTATTTCTTTATCTGGGACAGTAAATTTTCCATCCAAATATTAAATTTCCCAGGAGGGCCTGATTGGTACCCTAAAATGATGAAGAGCTCTGCCCTTTTAAGGGTACACGACGTATTATTGGTCGAAGCAGCCGAAATATTGATTTTCATATATTATCGAAAAATAACACTTTGATGTTTTGCAAAAAAGTTCATTCTACAAATCATATACTTTGAAAACGTGCTTGATTTATTGTTGTTAATGAGTTATACGTTTTATAAAAGTGTTGTTGTTTCATAACTCAAGAACCACAGGACCTACAAAGGTATATCTGTGATATTTGAATTCTTCTACATGTTTGGTATGAAATGATCAATGTAATTTTTGCCAACGCTCACTACCATTTGCAAGATGTGAACTCACGCATCGCAACAGTGTAAAATAGTTGCTAACCTTAAACCTGTCTATCAGGCTTCCCACATGAAAATTCATGCAAGGGATTTGACATTATCATCTAAAAAGTTCAGTTTAACAATTAAAAATCCAGGTAAAAACAAACTCTCATTCAAAAACAAAATGTGTTTATTTTACCTATTCATTCATATGCCCACCAGTTCCACTTGAATGAGGAACATGTTTTGTAACCAATTGGCTATTCCATTTAAAATCCATGCACCCCCTATGGAAGACATGATCGACATCTCCCACATAAGGGGTGTCAATTTCAAATGAAGTCACCCATTCAGGTAACCCCACTTAAAATTCACATGCCCTGTGTGGGATATTTATAAGGTCATGTCTTCCATAGGGGGTGTATGGATTTCAACTGGAATAGCCCAATTAACATGTAGTCTATGAACTGTAAACAACACTTAACTTGTTTCTCAAATGAATTGATAATAATAAGGAAATTTGTTATGTCGCTTTTTTTCACATCAATATATTTTACCTTATGCTATTTGAGTACACTACATAATGTAACAAGTATGGCATAGCAAAAGAACACATGCCATCACTTTGTTATATACTTGCCATGTTATAATTTACATGGCTATGTATGGGGGAGGATTTGACCACACTGTTCATTCAACAATTGATAAATGCCAGAAGCCAAGCATAAGAAATAATGGAACACCGTAGATCTTCCAATCAACCATTTGCACATGATATTCCTGCGAGCCATTATTAATGCAATGCTTTTAACCATTCATGTTTCATCTCTCCCGTGCCCTTTCATAACATGACTTGCATCGGTGAGTTGCTATTGATAATGTCCCTTGGTTACGGTGTAACAAGCACGGCTGGAAAAAGTGCAGAATCTAAGAAGCTACTTCTCTGTTTAGCATTTTGAATGAAATTTTGTACTCTTCCAAATAAAGAAAAACATTTAATTCTGGGAAATGTTGCTATCTTCATGGAAAATTTGGCTTCATCTTTTTAATCTGAAGTGTCATTAGTTTGATGAAGGTTAAAGTTAGGGTTTTGGGCATTTTATGTTAGGATTGCGATTAGAGATATGGTTAGGGTTAGCATTAGGGTTCGGGTTAGTGTTAGGATAAGATAATGGTTAGGGTACATGTTAGGATTAAGAGTTATGGTTTTAGGTTTTGGGTTTTAGGTTACAGTTGCAGTTAAGGTTAGGATTAGGACTTAGGTTAGGGCTAGGGTGAAGTTTAGAATTAGGGTATAGGTTAGGATTCATAACTAATTTATTGGGTTTTTTGACTAAAGACCATTAGATTATCGACCTGTAACCATCTTCTCAGAATATAAACAGTTTTTCCCCCTGACTTGTTGTTCAAAGTAATTCATACGGATACTTACTGCTCTCCAAAATCGAGCATGGACGGCTCAAAACTTAAGTCTAAGTTGATACCTCTGTATACATTTCCTACACCAAATGATTTAACAGTGCTGAAAGTAAACAAAAGAGAACAATAATGGTTGTTAATTATTGTGGTTACCAACCTACACAAACCCAGGCTCGGGTGATTACACCCAAACAATGTTTTTCATGAATAACCTAATGTCACTTTTATGGAAATGACCATATTTGGAAGTAACTTTTTATATGTAGTTCAACAACTATACAAGTTATAAATAGCTTTTCATCATCAGAAGAAAACAAAAACATTGTACCTCCCCTACATGAACAACTTGGTAGAAAACAGCACCATTTTTAACAATACCATTATATGTGACCGTACATACGAATGAGCCGTAAATGTCCTCAATTGTATTCTGAGTTACAGTGTAAAATGGGCATGAAGGTCGTATTCATAGGTACCTCAATTTGGTGCTACGTGTACCTCATTTAATGAGATACACGTAGCACCAAATTGAAATACCTATGAATATGACCTTCATGCCCATTTTACACTGTAACTCAGAATACAATTGAGGACATTTACGGCTCATTCGTGCTGTACGGTCACATATAATCAACACACATACGGGTCACTCCATATCAAATCAAGGAGGCGCCCCACCTGACCCCCTCAGATTTTCTTTATATTTTAGTCATATGTTGTACCTGTAAAAATATTAAAAACCTGCAAATTTGAGGTCTGTAGCTCTTACGGATTTTCTGTGGCAGGCATTTAAAGTTGGAGTAGGGAGGTCTAAATTTGGACCTAAAAGTTACCCCTTAAATAAATTTCATCTTTGGGAGTCTGTGCCTTCTTTATAAAAAGGAAAGATAGGTCTGAAACTTTGCATACACACTAACTGCATGCCCAATTTGTCAAAAAATAAAAAATAATAAAATTCTGTAATTGCGCGTTGTGTCACGGGGTCATTAAATATGCAAGAAAAAATGTAATGTTTTGTAAACTGGCAAGTTTAGCCCCCTAAATTCACATTTTTGTCAGATTAATTATTTTTGTTGTCACCGATGCTATATATAGGATAAATACAATGCATACCCAAAAATTGGGGTCACAACTCATTTACATTTCGAACAGCGCCCTCACGAAGATGAAATTTATTGCAAATTCAACATTTTCAGGGGCCCAAAGTCGATGTGGTCCACCTTCAAAATTTATAAAACATCACTTTTATATAACTACTAGTCTTAAATTACAACTTTGCTAAGTCCCAGTAATTGTATAGGTTGACTTCATATAAAATGACAAGCCCAAAGTTGACCATTTTCTTATGATTGCATGTAGTGCAAATGTGCGAATTCGCAAGGCTTGAAAGTCAAATTGGCCACAATATTAAAAATAAATGATTAGATGAGTAGTTA
Organism: Amphiura filiformis; assembly: GCF_039555335.1. Classification (NCBI taxonomy): domain Eukaryota; kingdom Metazoa; phylum Echinodermata; class Ophiuroidea; order Amphilepidida; family Amphiuridae; genus Amphiura; species Amphiura filiformis. The sequence goes on along the minus strand of NC_092636.1, from coordinate 40,270,716 downwards.
TTGGCCCTATTTACTTGTATTTCCATTTCGTTTTCAATATATACAGATTTTCTATGGTAGCCATTTAAAGTTGGAGTGCAGCGCCCTCACGAAGATGTTTTGTAAACTGGCAAGTTTAGCCCCCTAAATTCACATTTTTGTCAGATTAATTATTTTTTGTTGTCACCGATGCTATATATAGGATAAATACAATGCATACCCAAAAAATTGGGGTCTCAACTCATTTACATTTCGAACAGCGCCCTCACAAAGATGAAATTTATTGCAAATTCAACATTTTCAGGGGGCCCAAAGTCGATGTGGTCAACCTTCAAAATTTATAAAACATCACTTTTATATGACTACTAGTCTTAAATTGCAACTTTGCTCAATCCCATTAATTTTATAGATTGACTTCATATAAAGCGACAAGCCTAAAGTTGACCCGTTTTCTTATGATTGCATGTACTGCAAATGTGCGAATTCGGAAGGTTTAAAAGTCAAAATGGCCACAATATTGAAAATAAATGACTAGATGCATAGTTATTGGCCCTATTTACTTTTATTTCCATTTTATTTTCAATATTGGGGCCAATTTGACTTTCAAGCCTTCGAATTGGCACATTTGCACTACATGCAATCATAAGAAAATGGTTAACTTTGGGCTTGTCATTTTATATGAAGTCAACCTATACAATTACTGGGACTTAGCAAAGTTGTAATTTAAGACTTGTAGTTATATAAAAGTGATGTTTTATAAACTTTGAAGGTGGACCACATCGACTTTGGGCCCCCTGAAAATGTTGAATGTGCAATAAATTCCATCTTCGTGAGGGCGCTGTTCGAAATGTAAATGAGTTGTGACCCCAATTTTTTGGGTATGCATTGTATTTATCCTATATATAGCATCGGTTACAACAAAAAATAATTAATCTGACAAAAAATGTGAATTTAGGGGGGCTAAACTTGCCAGTTTACAAAACATTACATTTTTTCTTGCATATTTAATGAGCCCGTGACACAACAGCATAATTACAGAATTTTTTATTTTTTATTTTTTGACAAATTGGGCATGCAGTTAGTGTGTATGCAAAGTTTCAGACCTCTCTTTCTTTTTTTATAAAGAAGGCACAAACGCCCAAAGATGAAATTTATTTAAAGGGCAACTTTTGGGTCCAAATTTAGACTCCCTACTCCAACTTTAAATGGCTGCCACAGAAAATCCGTAAGAGCTACAGACCTCAAATTTGCAGGTTTTAATATTTTTACAGGTACAACATATGACTAAAATATAAATCAAATCTGAGGGGGTCAGGTGGGGCGCCTCCTTGATTTGATATGGAGTGACCCATACATGTATGCTATGTAATCAATTGGCAATTTTCCATTTCATCTTTCCTTAAAATACATTACAAAATTATTATAACAATGATCTTGGGGCTTTTTTCAATGGTCATACAGATCTGAATGATGGTAGCATGGTAGCAATAATCTATCGTTTAAATCACTTTCAAGTGAGCATGTTTTACTTCATCTTCCAGTTAAATCCATTTGAAGGGAATAAAGTCTCAACCATACATGTAAGCTTATCCCTGCCCCTTATGTGTAGTCTGATGTTTTGTGGCCATGAAAGAACATAAAAAGATCATTTAGTTCTATCACAAGAAACTCTAATTATCAGTTCTATCACAAACATCCAATTTCATGAAACTACTTTTAGCCAGCTGAAATATTACTTTGTAAAGATAACAATGCAAATTGATGCAACCATTAGCCTCGGTAATATGCTTGGATTTTAAGAAATTAATGTTAGCATTAATGTTCAATGTATTGGGTGATTGTGAATTTATTCTTCAAAGTGTATGGCCTAGAAAGGCACTTGCACTTTTTATGAATAAATCAATAAATTACCAATCCAGTCCAGCCATCTGTGTTTGGCAATTGCAGGAATGGATGGCAAATAACATTCAGCTGTTCAATTTCAAATATTGAAATATTTGACCGACTATTGATAAACATAAATATTTATACCAACTGTTTATTTTGAAGAAACCCAAATAAATGAATATCAATTCAAATCAGAACAAGCGAGTGGAAAATCCAATAAAACACAACATTTGGCCTTTTCATGTTGTTGTGAACTACAGGTTTGGGATTCTTTTGTGTAAAGGGGTAGGTGGGGGTGTGTTTGTGTGTAAATTGGGTGGGTGGGGTGGTCTGTGGTGGTGCACATATGATTTTGAACTAATCAATCTAAATCATCAGTATAGTTTCATATGCAATTTTTTTTGCTAAGCTCAGCTAAAAATGAATACAAATACAGCAGTGGCAATTAATGTGGTGACCTTGAATAAAACAATATGCTGGTGCAGCAACAATTCATGAGATGATATTTACGGTCATTCAACAATGTTTGTCAAGTATTGATTGGCCATTAATATTGTAATTGTAATAATATTCCGCTGATATCAGCCCATGAAACATAATGATCTTAGAAGTCTTAATTGGGTATCATTTCTGTCCAAAATTCCACAAATCCTGTCCAGTCTTTCCGCTTCTCCTTGTTTTAATGTTGTGTTGTGCTGAATTACCCTTCACAACCTTTGCTGCATGGCCTATTTTGAAGGTGAAAACTTACAGATTATAATCCCACTATCTTTTATAATAACTGAAATACATGTATGACATTTCTAATTCAATGCACTCATTAAAAAATTCTAAATATTTTGACTGTATTGTTGGTATCATATCCTGCATAACATGGAAATTTTCGAGAGGGTTTTATTTTTGCAAATTTCCCTAATAATAGAGGTAAATATCACAAATTTAAGTACAGCATAAAAGTATCAACACACACAAAACTGCGAAAATATCTGAACTCAAAAATAACTACTTATCCATTAACCTGTGAAATTGTTCATAATATTATTTATCCCCAGGTCAATGTCAAAATGAGAGCAATTTTTTAATAAAATATGATAAATAATAAATTGTGATTGAGGCAGGGATTTTCAGTCATGTTTTCAGGTACCAGACCAAGATTTCACTACCCAAGTAAGATAGCCAGCATCAGGTTCCCTGAAAAAACATTTATAGGTTATTTATTTTTTTGAGTTTAGAAGGTCCCTGGACCTAAGCTAAATGCTAGTATCATTCATTCATTCATTCATTCAAAAACAATGTTTACAAGCGTTTTTAATTATGCAAAGTGGTAATTTGTGTTCATGTTTACTCTATTTTAAAATTGATTTCAAAACTTTTTTTTTTTTTTGCAATTTCAGGTACGGTACCCGATTACACACCCAAAGCATTGGGTACCCAGGTACAAAATTACTCAAAAAATCCCTGCCTTAATTGTGATTTTGCAAGTGCATTATATGAGAATGCAATTTTGGTTGCAATGTACAAATAATTATGTCCAGGTTTTGACATTGACGCTGACGCTGACAAGAAAATGAATTGGCTGAGTGTATGTTAATTTTACAATAACAAAAACAAATATTAACTTAAAGAAAAACCATTTTCAAAAGAAGATTAGAGACTTTTCGAATACTAATATTAACAACTTGAAAACTTATATGAGAAATTTCGACTGGAAAGCGTTTATAAAACATGATAATGTCAATAATGCCTACAATAAATTCATTGAAATCTTCACTAGTATGCTGGATAAATATACACCACTTAAAAAGAAAAATAATAAATCAAAAACCAAATCAAAATTGCCGTGGATAACAAAAGACTTAATTAAAATGATCAACAAGAAAAACAGGCTTTATAAGAAATACATGAACAAAAGAACTTCTCTAAATAAGACTAAATATAAAACTCTAAATAACAAACTAAATAAGCTCTTGAGAACTGCTAAAAAGACTTATTTTTCAGATCAATTAGAAAAGGAGAAGAAAAACATTAAAAACACTTGGAAAATATTGAATAATGTTCTAAATAAAAATCATAATAAACCATGTAATAATGAATTCAAGTTGAATGGACAAATTGTAAATAACCCTGATCAAATTCCAGATCACTTTAATGATTTTTTCATCAATATTGGCCCTAATCAGATTTCACAAATACCAGATACTAATACCCACTTTTCCACTTATCTCTCTAATCCTATTCAAAGCAGCATGTTCTTCACTCCAATTACAGAGGAGGAGGTGATTGAAGTTATAAATAATCTGGATACTAAAAAAAGTGCGGGTCATGATGATATTTCTATTCTAATTATTAAAAAACTTGCTGATGAACTAAGTATTCCTCTTACATGTATTTTCAATATGTCTTTAAAAAGTGGCACTGTTCCAGATCAACTAAAAATTGCTCGAGTTATTCCAATTCATAAGAAAGAAAGTAAGAATATCTTCACCAATTATAGACCAATTTCAGTTCTGCCAGGATTCTCAAAAAAATCCTTGAAAGACTTGTCTTCAATAGATGTATTTCATTTTTAAATAAGCATAATATTCTTTTTGAAAATCAATTTGGTTTCCGTCCAAAGCACTCTACTAATATGGCGATAACTAAGCTTGTTGACAAAATTGTAAATGCCGCAAATGATAATCAAACAACTGCTGGCGTATTTTTGGACCTTTCCAAGGCATTTGACACTATAAAGCATGATATCCTCTTGGATAAAATGGCACATTATGGAATAAGAGGTACTGTCTTGGATTGGTTCAAAAATTACCTCACTAATAGAAAACAGTTTGTTGATTACAACAGCCATACATCTGCAACAAAACCAATTAATTCTGGAATGCCACAAGGTTCAATTCTAGGACCTTTAGGTTTCATAATATATGTAAATGACATTCCAAATTCTGTTCCTGAATTATCATTTATTCTCTATGCAGATGACACAAGTGCTTTTACATCACATCAAAATATTGAAACACTTAATAATATTATGAGTAATGGTCTAAGTAAATTAAGCACATGGTTTATGTCAAATAAACTTTCTCTTAATCTTAAAAAAACTAATTATATGCTATTTGGAACTCGTAATAAAACTAATCAAGTTAATGACAAATTTAAACTTTCACTTGATAACACAGAAATAAATCATGTAAATGCATTTAAATTCTTAGGTGTTACTATTGATCAAAACCTAACTTGGAAAAATCATATCGATGAACTTTCAAAAAAATGTTCAAGTAGTATTGGTATTTTGTACAAGGTCAAAAGATATCTTCCTGAAACTGCACTTGTAACCCTTTATAATACACTGGTCCTTTCACATATTAACTATGGTATTACTGCCTGGAGTAGTGCAGGCAATGTTGGTAAAAATAAGCTCCACATATTACAAAAACGTGCTCTACGGGCAGTTAGTAATAGTGAGTACAGAAGTCATTCAAATCCACTGTTTATCAAATATAATCAACTAAAAATTTTTGACTTATGTAAACTTAATATTGGCACATTCATGTATAAATACAACAACAACTTGTTGCCACCAGCATTTAATAATATGTTTACAACTAATGCAGATAATCATAATTATAACACTAGATATGCTTCTGACTTTGAATATCCAAATAATAAGCTTGAATTTGGCAACAAATCTATTGGCTACCAGGGTGTAAAGATTTGGAACAATATCTCAAATCATGTTAAAAACTCCAGAAATCTTAACTCTTTTAAATGTTCTTATAAGGACTCTCTTATTTTAGATTACAAAATGTTAGAGTAATGATAATGGAGTCTGGGACTTGACAGGCCTTTGGCTTATTTCCCAGTCCTCCTCCACTATGTTTTCAGTAATTGTACTATATATTTCTTGTGATTTTATTGTACTTTGCATATGTGGAAAAATAAATTATGTTATGTTATGTTATGTTATGTTATGTAAAACTGCAACATCAATAACATGAAAGAAATCATAACAGCATATGTGATGCGATCAAGCAAGCAACATTTCAGAAAATATAGAGTTATGGCAAATCTAAGTGTTCGTATTGTATTCGAAGTGTTTTTGGCAAACCTTAGTAGTTAGGATTAGAGTAATTCCAACATCAATTTACTTTTCATATGAAATACCATCAATTTTGCACAGCATATGATCTTTTTACATAAACTGTTCATATTCTCAGTTCTCACCAACCTGCATTTACAACTTTGGCTAAAAAATGCTGTCTCAAAATGCCTGCCGTGTTTCTTTTTCTTAGTGCGTGCATTTCAGCTGAAATGACAAATTCATTATTTATTTCCTTTTTTTTTTAATATTCATTGTTTTGCCATAAAATCATGAAATTTGTCACATAAAATTATAACAAGCATTAATAGCATTTATTAGCATAATAATGTAGCAGAATCACTTATGACTAAATCCTGAGCAATAAGTACTTTTGCCATTCATGAGTCAATTCCATGGTACATTTCATTCAAATCAAGCACAACCTGAATCATTGCTTGCAATTGAGTGTGAAATTGCATTTCATGCATAATCTTCCTTTAAATTAAAATATTCTTGTATACATTTCATAATGTTGTTATCATATCAGAGCATATCCCTGATCACAGGAAAGTACCCTGAACAGTGAACATTTATGTGCTTTTGAGCAAAAATTACAAATATGAGCCTTTTTGGTCATTAGCTCCTTAGCTAGAAATTGATAAAAACAGTAAGATACTAAGATATATATCCACCAGTCCACCTGATGACTTGTTTTAACTTCTTTAAATAGAATGATTCTGTTTTATTTTGATTTTAACCAAGCTTTTTGTCAAGGTAAATATCTTACATGTTCACAAAAATAACCCAAAATAAACCACTGATTGTAATAGATATAAACATGATATACTGCCAGAGAGAACTTTGTCATGGACAGAGCATGATGATGAACATTGAAAAGGCATCTACAGTTTCACCTCATCCGGTATTGTTGTCAATACAAGTCTCCAATTTCATAACATTAACTGGGATGGTGACGCAAACCAAGCGGCTTTCTTAATTTAACCGCAGCATACAACAGACTGCATGTGTACGCTTAAAATTCAGATGGAGTGATCCACCCTGCCCTGGATGCATGATTTACCAGATTTTTCACTGAAAACTGGGAATGATTGATTCTAACAACTTAGGAGATGATTGAATGTGGCAAGTAAAATATCCAAAGATGGTTTAAATTTCAAGCATATTGATAAATTTACAGGTACTATCATACAGAAAATGAAGAGGGGGAAAAGGGTACTTACTGAAAATTTTTAACAATTCTTTGTAACTAATTAGCAATGGCGGCGCTAGGGGGGGCAAGAGGGGAATTTGCCTCCCCCAAATGTTTTTCTTGCCCCCCCAGTTTTCCCACTTTTGAGGCAAAAAACCCCAAATTACGTAAATTTCCACTTTTTGCGGCAAGTTTGCGCAAAATTTGTTTATTTTTCCCTCCTGAAATTCACTTTGACCCCCCAACAAAAATCCTGGTGCCACCACTGCAAATTAGTGACCTAAGGCAATTATGTTTCCTGAATCTGAATCTATGACATTTGTACCATGAATTTTATTATTCTGCTGCATACAAATTATCCAACAGATTTAATGAACAGAGGCAATTGTGTTTTCTGGGTCAATTCGACTTGTTTCTGAACTCCTGAACCTGAATCTCTGACATTTCTACCATGGATTGTCATTTTGCATACATTTAATAAACGAAAACAATCATGATTTCTTGAAGGGGTTAATTTAACTTGTTCTACAAATTCCTGGACCTGTATTTCTGACATTTGCACCAGAATAATTGTCATTTTGCATACAAATGTTTTGAACAGATTTATTTTGCAGTTCTTATTTAATCTAAAACAAGATAAATCATCATATGGCATTACTGAAAGATTTTTGTAGTACTATATACCCCATCTAAGGATATGTACATGATAGGACTCACATATCAAATAAGCATGTTTTTGCAATGACAATAAGGCAAAAAAAAGTGGATATTTTGTTTTTACTGTTTACTGAATGCACCTTACCATATTTTACAATACCATATTTTCATTTTAAAATAAACATTTAATATTTATGAGTGTATTTACAGCTCTGACAAAAACTCATGTGATTTCATCAGCTGGTCAATAAGTAATATTTTAGCCTGTGCAATTAATTGTTGCACTTTCAGCATGTGAACTATGCTATGAATAAATTAAATGAAAGTTCACTTGTACGACCAAGGTAAATATGCATTACAAACAAGAATCTTGCTATAACTATTAGTACGCATTTTTAAAGTAAAGCCACAAAATTTCCTAAAAATCAAACAAATATCAAATGAATAAAACATTTGGTATGGGTATCCAGGTACGTCACGCTAGATTATGGAACAGTGCCAAATATCTCCCAATCCCACTACTGTGATTACAACTCTTTATTGATAATTTCAATAACAATGGAATTCCCAGGGATTGTGTATCATGCAGATGCTAAAAGCCATATACCGATATACAGGCAGATGATCAGCTTGGACAATACATACGACTAATAATAATAATTATTACTTTAGTATATACACCGATTGTCATTATATACCATTTTAAATGCTTGTTTGCAAGAGCACCCATTTCTAAGGCAATTTGGTGCCTCAAAAAACATGATTGGTACAGCCTTTTCCAAATAAAGTTGCACATGTGGGAGTTATGTTCCACAAAAACTTTGGGATTTGGAAAAATGTTTAAAACAAATTTTTGGGAAGCTATCATCTTGGAGTGAAATTTTGCTTATTCTCAGAAAATGAACTAAAAATACCCAATGAACATGTAAAAGCTAACCCTAACGCCAGTAAACACCACAAAATAACCCTGGAAAATACCACAAGGATAACCACTGCGCATGCTAAGGGTGTCTACGTTTAAACGTTTCACATGTAACCCCCGTTAAATGCACTATCCGTTTAGAAAAATCGCTAACCGTTTAAACGTTGTTTTTTTTAAATCAATTTTTTTTTTTTTAAAGTTTTTCAATGTTTTTCCTACCCTTACACAAAGTCTAATCCACCACCAAACCTTACTACATGTATACCAACCTACCCTAGCCCAACTAACCTTTAACCTAGGCACGGAGTTTGTAGCGATTTAAAAGCGGCAAAATCGCTGGCCACTTTTCAAAATCTTGTGAAAATCGCCAAAAAATAGGTCAAAATGCGCTAAAATGCGTGATCCCATGTTATCAATGCAAAACACGAGAAAAACATTGGTAAAACCATGGCCTGTCAATCAATTACCAACAACTTCCGGTTCATTTCCAGTTTCTAGAAAAAAGAAAAAAGAAAGATGGCGACCATCACAAATCGTCGATCGAAATGTCGAAAGCAAGGGCAAATTTCCCCACATTATGCTTGGTTTAATGATCGTTATTTGTATTTTGATGTACATAAGTGAAGTTAGAACCAATATTGCGTGAATTTTCTTGTAAATGCTGCCGATTTGGGGCATAAAATCGTAAGTTTTAACTTTAAGCTTATCGATGGGTCAAAATCGTGAACATTCTCGATGGAACCCAAAATGCGTTTTGGACACCCAAATCGCGAAAAATGCGCTTTTCTTGCGAACCAGCATAAAACTCCGGTGCCTACTTTAACCTAACCCAAAACCCTTGCCCTTGCCCCCAAAAGGGAATTAGGGGAGGAATTGATTTCACCTGAAAATCGGACAGGTATATTTAATGTTTTTAAATGTATGTGTTAATAATGTTTTAATTACTTTATTTTCCCTCATTTCATCGAAATTTTTATTTTTATTGCAAACAAAATAAAAGAGAAACCTCTCACATAATTTTGGAAATTAAAAAAAAAATCTAAAATTCTAAAAATATCAAAAAAATACATTAGAATGCAAAAGCTTTTTTCTTCTGGGTAAGAATTACTTTCTTACATGCACCAGTTTTTTTCTTGCAGGTTAGAAATTTTATAAATAGGTCATCATATACAAAATGCATGCATGGACCTATTTATCAAATTTCTAACCTGCAAGGAAAAAGCTTGTGCACTTAAATGTATTTTTTTGCATTTTCAGAATTTTAATTTTTTTTTTTAAATTATGTGAAAGGGTTCTCCTTCCTATAATTAGCCATCAAAAAATTGCCATTTTGATGAGATGAGGCTAAATAAAGTAATTGAAACTTTATTAATTTACATAAAATGCATTTACTAAACATGCTAATACAGGTCCGATTTTGGGGTTCCCTTTTGGGGGGGTTGGGGCAAGGGTGTTAGGCTAGTTGGGCTTGGGTGGGTTTGTACGGATACATGTAGTAAGGTTCGGGAAGGGGTTAGAGTTTGTATAAGGGTAGGAAAAACATTGTAAAACTTAAAAAAAAAAAAAAAAACATGGTTAACCGACCGGATTATGGTCCGTTTAAACGGTTAGACAAATAACCGTGAATTTACACCCCTAGGGCATGCATGAATCCCACCTGATGCCATGACGCAATCTCTTGTGCTATGCGCATGGCGCATGCGCATGGAACCCTTGTGGCTACCGGTCAGTGATCGTGTGCTTAGCACACAAGGGGTGTAAGGTTTGAATTCCGGGGGTACCAAGTGACTCCTTTGTTAATATTCTCTCCTTTTTTGTTTCTTCTGTGTAACTTATGATAGCAAAAGGCAGTGTTCAGTGTTAGGGTTAAAGACTACATGGGATCAGACTTACATTAAAATCCTAACTTTTCCAATTGATGTGATGTAAAAATATCTTGCAGTTTAAAAAATTCAAATCTGAAAATATTATGAAAAATATGGACAACTAAACAATGAATTATTAAAAGCAGACAACCAAAATTTCCCAAGATTGTTTAGTCCTCAGGTTTATTTTCCTATTCCAACCACTGTTTGTAACATGTGGCATGCCACTGAACTTAGTGTCAAACTGATTATCATTCTTCAAATATTAGTGCACTCAAAAATAGAAATTATCTTACTTCAATTTAGGGACTTTAAACCAATAAAAACAATCTTATGTAAAGTTATATCTTTATTATTATTTGATTTTTTTAAAGAAATTACAAAAAGGTGTTCAATGGAATATATGATAATAAAATATAACTTTTCTAGTTACCGGCTCAAAGTATCTGTGGCAAAAAAAACCAAAGCCTCAACACAGTTTGCATACCTGTCACTACAATAGATTTTTTTTTTCTAAAGATACTTTGAAATCATCCCAACAAATAATCACACACACCTTTACACACCCAACATGTATTCGCTAGCAACCGGGGACTCTGTACTAAGCCACAGATTTTGGGCGGGCTCATGGGTACCATAAGATTACATTACCGGGCAGGAAATCCGCCGGGTGCCCGAAATTTAAAAAAAACAAAAGGTGTTTTTTTTTTTGGTTTTGTAGTGTCCCTGGACCTAGACCTAAATGCTAGGATCATTCATGGTTGACCTAAAATGTTTTGTGTTTTTAATATGAAAATTGATAATTTGTTTTCATATCATACTCTATTAATTTAATGATATCAAAATGCATTCAAATTCAATGCATTTTGAATACACACCTGTAAGCAGTGTGTGTCAACTAGGGACAATTATTGGCCGACTGGGGACTAACAAAGACAGTTCCAAGTTTTTTTGCCTAATCGAAGACCTCTAACTTACCACTAGAGATCCCATATTGTAATAAATCCATTGTTGGCGTATTCCGAATAGGGGTGGTTATACTGTGAAGTTTGAGAACTGGGGACCACCCTGGTTGTCATGAAGTCCCCTCTTGGTATGAAACATACACAATAATGTCCCCTATTATAGGCATGTACAAATGCACCCCACACAAAATATTCCATACTAAGCAACAAAACACCAAGTTCACTTCACTCATAAATAATGTTTGTTTTCTTCTTTATCCATTTGTTTGTTTTGAGCATAATCCACAAAATTCCCCAAATCAATGAATTTTCCATAGAATGTGCTCCATACATAGTATCTTAATTCTGCAGTATCCACACCCCCCCTTGCTTCCATAATTGACAAATCTATATTTCTATTTATACTCAGTACATTTTACTTTCATAAGTTTATAAAATTTAGTATTTTAATTTACACAGCATAAAAATATTCAGTGTAGCACAAGGAAAGGAAAGCCCTTCTACAATATTGTGGTGCATGTACAACATGAAATGGTTTATGCTAAGCCATGCCATACAGCAAGTGTAGCGGGAAGTATTTCATTCATACGCACGATAATTTGGGGTCACCCGTTATCTTGGTTAATAACTGAGGTGTGCACGTACATCAAGCACTTTCACTGTAATTGTATTGATCAGTATGCAGAGTGCAAACCACTTACATGAATAAGATCCAGATTAGATTCTATGTTGACTGCAGTATTATGGTCTATTATTTTTCGGTTAGATGCAGTTATGTGTAACAACAATAATATTCATATCTAACCTCTATATTGGTATGGTGACAAAATATATCTCTATATTGGTATTGTGAGAAAATATAAATTTAAATTGTTCGTCTTCACTCAGCAGATTGACTCCAGGCTCCAAATGCAAGTGAATTTTATCAGAGAAACTGTCATTATTAACTTCAAGTGAATTGTAAAGCACTGACTTTGGATTTGGTTAAAGGTCCGTGCCCCGATCGACAGCCTCTACCCCGATCGACAGCCTCAACCCCATTTTTATTCATCAAAACTGAGATTTTGGTCAGAAGAAAGCTCATATTTTTCTCATTACCCCTGTGAAATTTAACACCTCAGATATTTCTCTTTTAAATGGTGTGAACAAAAACATAGTGATTTGTGGTTATCACTCTGGAAGTACAATGTACTATCCTATGGGACAGTTATACACGTTTCTGCATCTCATATCAAAACACTGCAGCCCTGCAACTCAAAATTTGGATGTGTGTTGTCTTTTGGTGGTAGGCCTCAATCTAAGATAGAAAACAGAACATAATAAATCGGACCAAGCCTCGAAGTATTTTACTTCCAATTCTAGATACATGCAGGTTAACTGCATCCCATAGTATGTTATTAGGACTGCATTTAAACAATAGGAAGAATAGCAATGATAAACTTACACATTTCACATTTGTGATGCGATCAAGCTTTAATGTGTCTGATATCCATCAGAATCAAAATTCAGCTTTCAATTTCAATACATGAGCCATTCTTAGTATAGAGCTTTATTTTGCTGAGAACCCTGGCATTAGACAAGTTTGCGATTCCACATATATTTAGTGTTGCTCAGAACAATAAAATACAAAAAGGAAATTGAATACTCTTGGCTATATCTCAAAATCAATATTCCTGTCAGATATTCGATTCATTTTGCTTGATTACATCACATTTTTTTTTCAATTTCATGCTAGAAGTACACTGAAAGAGGGTACTTAAACACTTAAATGCCCACACAGAGTACTTATTAAGGAAGAATAGGTAAAGTTAGTTCAGTATTTGACTAATTATTAGCACCCTGTTATTTAATTTTTAAGGGCACTTACAAAATAAAATGCTTTAAAATGAATATATAATTTATAGAGAATTTGCATAACATTCCAAATACAGTGTTAGGTACATGTATAAGTCACCTGTGTAAAATAAATGGTAAATTTAATTTTAGTTTTGACCAATTTAATTTGTTCAAGCACATCAAAAACGGACAGTTTAGACAAGTTGTCATTTGAGCAATTTCAGGGGAGGGACGCTAATTAGGTAAAATCCTGTACTAGTTACTGAAGATTTTCAGCGCTCATGTATTGAATGCAAATTTTATAATTAACAGCAGCACTAAATATAAATCACAGATTCTGGTTAAATACATTTTTAATATGGATCATTAACAATTTTTCATACTGTTAACAGTATCCTATGTGCATGGCTCGAAAAAGTGGGGAATTGGGGAAGCTCATTCCCAGGAAATGTTGGTGTTTGGAGGGAAATTCTGGTATTTGGAGGGAAATTGTGTCTTTTTTGTATATAAAAACATGCTATAAATTGTGGGAAATTTAGCTAGCTTCCCGGGAAATTAACATTTTTTCGAGCCCTGCCTATGTGACTTACATCTCAAACTGTTTCCAAATTATGTATTATGTATAGTATGCCTCTATTACAAGCTTTTAATTTGCTTGCTGAAAATTAGGTAGCATTTATTCCACTACTGCCTATTTTTCCTCCTCAATTTTGTGATTACCTCAATCAATGTCCTACTAATGAACCAAATTATTTCCATTACATTGTCTTGATTGAATTTATTTACGTCAATCAGTAACAATGACGCACCAAGTCCAGGAACATCTGGATCCATGTATTTGGGTTCTTTTTTTACATCTTTTGTACACTTCTAACAGCCCCTTTATTTTAATTGGCAGACATTGATAAGCAATGTAAAGAATTGTCCTTGTTATTATTCAAAATGAGAGTATTTTGAACATGGCTTAATCAGTATCTTGCATTTAATGTAAACATGCATGCTCAAATTCATGATATCCAAACTTACTGTCTCAGGCTGTAGAATGAAATAATTTTGCCAATTTTCAGTTTGCCAAGAAGAGCCCATGAAAACTTATGCAATTTTTTTAATAGAAAGAGCAAGTATGTTATACCAACTTGGTGTGGGAAACATGTGACATTGACAGAGACAATTGGAAAAAAAAATGTGCACCAAATGCAGACATGTACATGTATCCACTTGCAAATAAGTGCAGACACTGCATGAGAAAAAAAAGGGGTTTTTTTGGCCAAAGAGAGTTCGAGTAAGAGCGAGGACCCCCAGGGAACAGCCCTCGAATTAAGGATCTGAAGGGGCACGGCAACTTTTTTAGGGCAAGTTGAAAATGCCTTGGATTTTCACTGAAAAGGCAAGGCAGCACGGCAGTTTGTAATATTTCAAGAGGGCATCATGGCAACTGTTGAAAATTTGAGAAGGGTACCAAGGCAATTTCTCAAAAGTGAAGAAAACACACACAAACATAGATTGATGATTTTATAATGAAGGGGCAGGGCTGGGGCACCAACGGCAACTTCATTAGAGGGCACGGCAAGTGACTGCCTTGGGTAAAGGACATATTTTGAGGGCATTACGGCAGAGGGGATGGGCACCCACGGCAAAATGCCATGGGTGCCGTGGGTTAATTCGAGGGCTGCCAGGGAAGGGCCCCTGGGGTAGGGTAATGGCACAACAAAAATTTCATCACAGAGCTTTGATTTATGCAAATGAGCTACCTTAGCATTATATTATTATGTGTGGTGGAAAATATGACTAGGAATTTGAACTTTACAAGACCGCCAATTGCCACCCCTCCACAAAGTCACATATCCTGAAAATAGTACAAAAATCCAGAAAAAACTGCATAAAATTGGGCAAAAATACCCTAAAACGGGCTTAAAATCAATAAAATTTTGTAAATTTTGGCCACAAAAAAATCCAGACAAATCACACAATGCAGCCAGGGGTAGCGCTACCTTGCACCATGGTGTCATAGGTGCATTCCTTTAGGTTATGGCACGCAAAAGTATCGTTAAGCGGTTGCTATTAAAGGGTAATTTGAACCATTAATTTTTAATGTTATCACAAAATTTCTAATTTTTGACCCCCTGAATGCAGCCCATAAATTAAGACATGATAGACATCCAAGTGCTGTAACTCATATGATTTTAATAGTCTCTCTAGAAACTATTTATCCAGTCACTTTAACACTTTCCTGCACATGAAATAAACATCTATATGCAAACATTTTGTATTTTGGAGGAAATCCAGGCTAAAGCTGCAGACATCCCCACCTTACACCCTGGACTACACATGTTGCAAAGTGGACCTACATGTATGTATGTCAAATGGCATTCATGAGCATGGACAAACACACAAAACAAGTATTTTGAATACATTTAATGAGGAGAGGGTTTATATTTTCTTCTACAAATGTACATTTTTGAGGTTACGCCATATTAATTTTTAATTGTTTGTCTCAAAGCTCCTGTCCATGTGAGTTAATAAAATCATGCATCTTCTGTTTCAGCTTGTTTTCTTTCTGTCCCCAATCCAACATGCCTTCGTCCAAACCGGTTGATCCACACACAGCCTCAAAATAGTCCAAATTCTAAATTATTAATAATATTTTAAATAAAATGAAGCAAAAAATAAAACAAAAATGCATTCTGCATTAAATTTCAGAAGAGTTTTGAGACAAACAATGAAATTAATGTGGCATCCAGAAGTTTAACTTAAGTCTCTTTAATGTTTAAAACAGATCCATCTCCTCTTTATGCCAAAATATAAACAACGAAATTAATTGGTGAATTTATTTTTTGCACATTGCTAGCATCCCATTCACATAAATGTGCTGATCCAGGACCCATGACCACTACATATATATGGCCATGCGTCGTGAACTCGCCGACTTTGCGTCACACCTTGATTTTTCTGTCACGATGCACCTTTTTTGGTATAAATTGTCATATCTGGAAATCTATACACCCTATGATAGTAAAAGTATACATTTTTGGAAAGCTATTGGTCCAAGGAATCTAAAAATGGAATCAGAATTAGTGTAGGGTATATGTGAAAAGAAATAATGTAAAAAATGCAAGCCCATTTTATATTTTTGATGAATTTTACTTGGGGTACTGGTTTTCATTCATGTGTACCCCTCCATCAATTTTTAATGCAGTTTTGAAAAGTTCACACCTTGATTTTTCTGTCACGATGCACCTTTTTTGGTATAAATTGTCATATCTGGAAATCTATACACCCTATGATAGTAAAAGTATACATTTTTGGAAAGCTATTGGTCCAAGGAATCTAAAAATGGAATCAGAATTAGTGTAGGGTATATGTGAAAAGAAATAATGTAAAAAATGCAAGCCCATTTATATTTTTGATGAATTTTACTTGGGGTACTGGTTTTCATTCATGTGTACCCCTCCATCAATTTTAATGCAGTTTTGAAAAGTTCAGACCATTACCTTTCTGATGATATAGGGCTTTATGATAGTAAACCAATGTGTATTTCAGAAAATGGTTGGTGGAATTTTATACCGATTCAACTCATCAGTCTAGTACATTTTGAAAAATATTTTCTTAGGGTAACACCTACACTACTTTCAAGTGCATTTTGGATTCCTTGAGCCAAGAGCTTTCCAAAAATGTATACTTTGGCTATTCTAGGGGTATACATTTAAAAATACAGCGATGGTAATCTCTAGCAGTATATTGCGGTTGAAAATTTGGGTTTACTGTGTAGAGAATAGGGACTAATTTGTATGTCATGTGACTTACCTGTGACTACCAGTCCTCTTATATTATTTTAAGAAAGTTAAGGTATTTAAATGTTTACATGGACAACTAAGCTATCTTTTGATACCAAATTTATAGTAATAAGGACATTTGAAGTGCATAATGAACAATTTTACAATTGTGTGCACTTAAAATACAAACTACCCATAGAGTTTGTACATGAGTGCACCGCTGCCACATGCACCGCTGCCACCACCACCCCTGACTTGGTCAATTGGATTGGGTGCCATTCTGCCAATGTTCAAGATATCTTAATGAAACTGTCCATAGTTACTAATCAATATCGTAGCCTTCATTTGATACCAAATTTACTGTCATACCTAGATTTCTTCCAAAGATACACTCAAAAAACAAAATGATCACAGTGAAAATTGTGACGCCACCACCCTTTTTGGGTGTTGAGTTCAAAACGCATGGCCATATACAAGTATCTAGGATCTAAGAAAGTTCCTGGTTTTCCTGTACACTGGCGATTGAGTAACATTATTATGTGTGTCATGAGCATGACAGATCCTGTATTATTTTAAGGATAATATGCCATTAAAGCAATGATCACAAATCCATGTAATTTTAATATTAGATGTATAAAGATAATGCATTGCAACATTTGAATTTATCTTGCTGATATCACTTGGGTTCCACTAAAGTTTGGAATAGTTGCATTCCCAGGGAATAATTTAAGGCCAGAGTAATGGAAGACACATTCGTCCACGACCGAATTTTAGATTTTTGATATTTATCAACACTAAGATGTATTCTTTCACTTGAAAATGATAAAATACAACTTGCTAATATTTATTCGTATTTTTGCTTGATTTATTTCACTCTTTTCAACTCTAAAAAGTCACATGGCTCAAGACAGCTTAGTAAATTGGCGGGAAATAATGAGTCAGAAATGCGCGAATGCGAAAAAATATTGTGATTCTGCAGCGATTCGCGTCGGCGTGACGTGGCAAGAACGCTATGCGTATGTCCAACATGAGTCAAGGCGCATTCGGTATGTTGTTAACGCCAGCAAATGTGGTGTAAACAAAACAAAAATTTGCAGTCAAAATGCCACTTAGATTTTTTAATTATTTTGAATTTTGGCGCACTGAAAGCAGAGATTATAGATTCATTGGTGCAAAAAGATGTATATTTAGACCATGCACCAGATACAGCTTTTACAAGTGTGAAAGTCTTACCGTTTTAAAATTTAAGGACGTTTTGTGCATAATTGTGACATTTTTTTACTAAAACGTCGATTTCTCAGAGTTCACTTTTGACAATATTACGCGATTTTTGTGACAAGATAACTCGAAAAATATGCAAACAAAGGGTAAACTTTTTGCACTATCCTTTAGAGTACATCAAAGTCTAGGGAAGCTTTTTTCATTTTTCAAAATATTTGTTTTAAACAAAAATATACACCATTATGTGCAATTTTAGCTTAATAGAGTGACAAAATGGTTTTTTTTCTCATCTTTTTTTTAATATTTCTAAAAAAGTTTCGAATTTCAAAAAAATTAAAAACCTTCCCTAAGTTCATGTCTCTTCTTCATGAAAAGCTAACTGAATTTTTTTTTACTCGAACGGATTTTTTTCTAAGTTGTCACAAAAAAATTGGGTTAAAAAGGTGAATTTTGTGATTTTTTCAAAAACTTGAGATTTTTGAACAAATCTGGCGTCACCATGGGATTCCTTGACTCATTTCCTTTCCAAAAATGTATAGTTTTATATACTTTGGACATACAATTCAGAAATAATGAAGCTCGAAAAGGTCCATGTTCTCTCCCATTACTCTGCCCTTAACTGGTATCACATCGCATTTTGCTACACAATCTAGCCAAATTGCTATGCAATCACACAAACGTATGTCATTGCTATACAGAATTATTGCTAGATACAACTTTGTCACAATATTTCTAAGCAAAATTTTGACACTAAATTATGCCCTGTATGTCAATAGTATGATATATTGAAGCCGCCCCTAATTTGCATATTTGCATAAATGATAATTAATTATGCAAATATGCAAATGAGGCAACCTCACTTTATAATACATTAGAACATATTAGAAACACTTTGACCAAGTGTCAGGGCAAAAGTATGCAAAATAAAAGTACCATGAACATTTATGCATCAATTGATTTTTAGCAAAATATTGGCAAAAATTATATATTAATGAGTCTTTAAAGTCCTTTTTTAGCTCATTAACTATATTGATTATTGATAAAAACAATAAGATACAAAGAAAATATAATTTGATGTATTATGGAAACCGTATGTCCGATTAGCTTTTAACAAAAGGCATATTGATCAGTGTCCTCTGCCCTACTCAATATGTTTAAAACATAAATAGAGCGCTTCCCAAATGCCTCCAATACTACCTTAAATGGTCATTTGTACTGAGTACCCTTCCCCCAACACATGAAACACATTTGATACACAAGGACAAGGACTTGTACATGCAGACCTTCACTATACATTGCATTGCTGTACATGTACAAATGTCATGGTTATAAATAAACAAACCTGCTGATAACATTTGGACACATCAGGTTCAACAGCCAATAGAATCATGATATTTGAGAGGTGTGTCACAGTATTCCCATTCCATGAGCCTCTCATGTATATCAAATGTGTATTTTGGTTACATAACATGAGTCAAAGTGGTACATGTACAATGTAGGATCAGAAAAATTCCACATTTAGCACAGTATTTAATTTTCTGGTGGTATACTACAGGTAAATTAAGTAATTCTTGGCCAAGATCGAACACTTTGAACGCTAGTGGCGCCACAATAAACAAATATGCCCATAGCACGGTACAGAAGAAAGCATACACGTGCCTTGCATTGCGTACCGGTACACGCTTAGTACGCTACATGGCCGCAATGGGCATGTTCCAGTTTGGCCAAGAAATATGTAATTTACCTGTAGTGAGTGGAACATATGGATGATCTAGAAATATTTCTTTCTAGATCTTCCTGGTACACATGAATGCAGATCTAGAAATATCTGTCACTCTACCATAGTAAAATGAAGGTCACTTTTAAATTTTGGCATTTTAAATTCAGTAGAAATTCAGGGACCAATTATGTAATTCAAATGAATTGCATGCATTCACTACTTGCCAAAACAAACTCCTTTCCATTCAAGATCACTCATTTCAAGGTTTTTTAATAAGTACTTAGATCAACAAAGTGCGCATTTATGGTATTACTTATTCACACCACTAGTCTTTCAACCTTTGGACCCATCAAAATGACATATGCAGTCCGAGACTGAGTTTTCTATCTCATATCTTCTCTGCCCATATATGTACTTTTTGTGCTTTCAAATCTGTACTTTGGCATTTAAAAATGTACAGAACCAAAACAGTGAATTGCTGACTGCTGGTCATGCAAAATAGGTTGCATTGAGAAACTACTGCTGACAAAAATCATTTCAATTAAAATTGCAATATAGAATATTTCCACTTTTTTTATTACTAGTATATTAGTAATAATTAAGCCTATTATTTGGGAAAACATGCTACGGTACAATGACATATCTAATGTGCCAGTTATAAGCTTCATAAACATAGCAAGATTTGTTGCCTCTGCTCCCCTCTGCTGTTGCAACCTGTAACTTTTCTATTTTGATTGGTAAAATGCAAAGCCCCATTTTGAATAACCCGACCAGTTGCATATTTTCAAAAAATTGTTTAAAAATTATTATTAACGAAGAGGAGTGGCATTGACAGCCCGGGCTGCCCTGCTTTTGTTGTGGCCCTAATGAGAGATCAATGACTTTTATATTGGCAATAATCCCACATGGATCACTTCCTCTTTTCTTGTTGTCTTTATAATTACATTTCATGTATATAATATCATCATCCCATTTTATTGTCTAGTCTTTTTATTTTTATCATACATGCTGTTGTTGTTTTATTGTTTTGCGTAGCATCTATAGGTTAATACAACTTTTTTTACATTTGAATGTCTAGGGCTCCACACAAGTGCCTTTCATTAATTGTACATGTGTGTAGTGGGGTGGGTGTGCGTGGGTACATTCGTACACCTGATGTGCACCTGTCTTCAAAATTACATTCAATACAAAACAACTGGGTTTCAACTGCAAGCACATTTTTGTGTTATTTTGTTTTTGTCACAAACACCAAACGCTTCCCTCAAATACAAGCAAAGTTCTGTAGTCTGTACATGTTTATGCTGTAAGATGTACAATAATAATTTGACTGCACACACACCCCCACATACATACTACCGTACCTAAATAAAACCTAAAAGTTGTGGAATATTTGAGAGATTATTCATTTCTGTGACAGCAAGTGAATACACCACAGCAAGCAGCACACAAACTGGTCACGCTCTGGCAGGCACTATGGACAAGACAAGGCATTGTTTTGCTTGTGTGGAAGCAATCATGAAGAACGTACTTGTCAACACTGTATATTCCCTTCTCAGGTCAAAGCTGGCAAAGCTAAAACATGCATTCAACTGTTTAATGGTTTACAGTGTACTGAATATTTTGTCTACAAATGAAAACAGTTGTATTTTCCAGTTTTAATAAGCAACCATAAACACTAAAATCTTTGCATAGATCAGAATAAGTTGTGCCCCAATATGAAAACTTGTAATATGATGTCATTCAAGAAACTTAACTTTATTGTCAGTGTAAAATGTACAACAACTGATCAAATGATTATGATCATGCTATTGTTTTATGTTTGTGTAAATGTGAAGCAGCAAGCACAACATAACATATCATTATGATAACATTTCATCAGGTTTTATGATTACTTTGATATGCTATGTGTACCAGGTCATAGGAAACGGCGGGAAAGGAAACAAGATTCCTGTCCCATTGGTTAATTACCACTAATGTTTACTGAGAAATGAATTAATAACTTGAATTGTACTTACCTTTTATCATGAATATTTAAGTTTTGACCAAATTCATTCTGCAATAAAGAATCAAGAAAAACAAAAGGTTATATGGTTGGTGAGTGTCTCTTGTTATCATTTTACATTAGGTAAAAACAAATGTTCCTTTGCCTTTTAGAGTGCAAGAATTATATATTTATGCACTCCTTCAAATTGCAAGATCGAAAATTTTTGCATTTTTTATATGATCATACTGATGTGGCACATCAATTGAGGAAACTGAGCCATTAATTGCACAATATCAGACTTTCCGAGCCATCTTCTTGCCCATACTTCCAAAATGCTAGCAACATTGGAGTAAGTCTAAAATTATGAATATTTTCATGTTGCAGGCAATAAAATAAAACAACACTGTTTTCTCTTGGCCCATCTTAAAATTGATTTACCAGAGGACAACAATTTATCACATCATATCCCGCATGATGGAGACGGAGTTCTCATGATGCGCTGGATTGGGTGGATAAGGAATCACTCTCCAGTCCATATCTTAATCCCACATTCAGTCTTGACCAGGGATTTTCAAGTCATACCCTTGATAAAATTTGCCCTTAGCAGAAAACATACCCTACACAGGAATACATTTTTGTAACTGTGGCATTTGCAATATATTTTCCCTGCTAAAGGAGGGTAACCCTATTGTTTAGGATATGGAATGTTTTCAAACCTATACAATGTCAAACGTCGTCCAAGGTACACATTATACCCTGTACAGGCATAATTTTCTGAATTACTAAATTTGTTAAAAATTAACCTTTTCATGTATTTCAGATTATAATGCATTTTTAAACATTCTACTGTGCGGCTATCAATTATATCCCTGGCAATTATGGGGATCTAGACAGGGACTTTATTTTGAAAATTGGCAAATCCCCCCCCCTACATGTTAAAAGCAGGGCCCCTCTGACTTCCACACAAGGCAGGGTATCTTCAAATGGCGAATCCCCATCCAAGTCTCAGCCCATAACATTGCAAATTTTCCCAAGCCGCCTTCCATTGACCTCCATGCAGGATGGGGCATCTTTGACTGACGAGTCCCTGACCAAATCATAGCCCCATACCCCAGGGAATTTTGAAGTCTCAGACAAGATCCCAGCTCATGTTCCTGGTCCAAATTGCCACTGTTGATGCCCCTATCAATTGTAACCCTGGCCTCCAGGTAACACTGACATACAGGGACCTCATCTAGGCATAGCAGGGGACTTGAGCAGTCAGATTAAGTGATTCTTGCAAGCACCTTCTGGTGCATACCAGGCTTGTTCAGAAAGCACTCTAATTTCCAGGACATTAACAAAGGAGAACATCATGGGCACCTTGTGCTTTTGAAATGGGGCACCAAAGGCAGGTAAGGTAACCAAATTCCCCACGGAAGTTGTTAGCACGATTTACCACAATTTCTCATACGTTTCTGTACTTGGGATTTTAGGAAATCAAAATTTCCCAACATTACAATACAAATGCCAAAATTTCCTAGGCAATAGCTTCTTAAATTCTCCATGTTTTTTAGTACCGGTACTGCCTACTACAGTACTGCTGTAACTGCTCAGTGCTCATCCTTCACCTTCTCCTAGTACATGTAATTGTAATGTACAGATGTACAACATCTGTAATACAAATAATATAATTTACTTTGTGCATGTACATACAATTGTACATGTACATAGTACACCAATGGAAATACATTGTACTAATAACATCCTCATTATTTACATAAGTTTTCTACCCATGAGTTGGGACCTTGACAAGAGAACAATCAATCAAACAATCAATCCTGGACCTGAACAACTTTAAATCAATTCCTATGCACTGGAGCGAATAATGTGAAACACTCAACATAAATGCAAATATATTCCTAACTGTAATAATCACAAGAGCAACAACATTTGCTACTGTAAACTGATAATAACCAGGGTTGCCAAAAGATTTCAGCCCGAATCGTGGGTAAAATAATTGAAAAGTCACCCAAATTTTCTCTTTACCATTGGTTTCTATGGGGCAGGAAACTATCGGAAGTCGCGGGAGCCAATGTTGAAAAGTCCCCCAATTTTTTCTTAACCATGGGACTGTAAATTGTCAAAAGTTGCGGGGCAAATCTTCAAATGTCGCCCAATTGGGCTACCAAATCACGGGTTTGGCAACCCTGATAATAACAGATCCATGGGTTTCAATCAATAATCTGATGACAACAAGAGCTGCATTCACCTATAACCTGTCAATAAATATTGAACTTTGATCTGAAATTAAAAAGTCAAAAATGGAAAGGCCAGTCATATGGACCTTGGTGACAAATCAATATTTAATATACATGTACTGCATTGTCATATTTGTGATGATATGTTTATCATCCATTATGTACATTGTATATAACTGGCATAATGTGGCATTGTATTGTCTCAATGAATTAAATCTAAATTAAGTTCCTATAAATAATAATGTAATTCATTCATTTTTGTAGTCAAGTTGGAGTTATCTGTTTTTCTTCTTTTGGTAAATAAAGATGAATAAATAAATTAAAAACAAAAGACTGAACAACAAACAAACACACATTATGGTATGTCCTGTAATTATTACATTTACTGCATTGTTATTTTTGTGTGGGAGGATTTTTTTTTGTCAAATGCAATATACAAAAATTCTATACAAAGGTAAAATTTAATTGTGCAAATCATGTAAAAACTAAAATCCTGACTGAGGTGTGCACCAGTTGATCATCTGATGGCATAAAAATGGATTGAATTATAATTAATATACGGTGGCAGTACAAAGGTAATTTGACACACGGAAGATCACCTCACAGGGAAATTAATTGATGTTGCCAACAACATACCAAGTAAGCAATATGGAAGCAAGTACTGCTTGCTACCAAAAAGCTCATTAGATATGAAGCAATCAAGCAATTGCTACTCCTCAAATTGCTATTCAGTATCAATTACGCCTAATCTACCAAATTGATGGTATAACATCCAATTTTGTTATACATGTAATCTTGTGATGCCCATTTTCATTACATAAATTACATTGTACACTGTAGGGTGCACATCCAACATTGTTTTTACACTTCAAGGGCTCATGATTCAAGAGCAAATGTGTATTTTGTTGTTGTAGTATCTGAATGAAATAAATATATTTGATTGACTGATTGCTGATAAACTGTCCTTTTATTGTTTAGTACTTTACAAAATGTGTCAGAAAAATGCAAGTTAATATTTTAAATCAACTCTGATTCAAATCTAGTTCTTAAAGTATACATAATTTACATTTGCTGCCACATGCAAACTTCCGCAAATGACTGGGGTTGTGACCCCTGATCTATTTGTTTCAAAGAAAATAATATTTTATTATTTTTGATCATAAAAATATCCCACCAATCACTCAGTGAGCAGAGAATGACACATCAATTTTGTACAGGTATGTATACATGTATAATAGGCAAAGGTGAAAATAAGTGGGAGACGGGAGCCGTTTATCCCCCAGAAACCCTGAAATGGCCCCTGGTTCCATCTAAATTTAAGCTGACCAGGGACACTTTTCTTCAGAAACTGGCCCTGGTCACTCCCGTGGTCACCACACCCAAAAATTTAATTCTATAGCCATTAATGCATGATGAACTTATCCAGAACAAATATTGGCCCCTTGTTGATTAGAAGTGGCCCCTGGTTCCATGTTGAATGAAGTGTACCAGAGGCCATTGTGTGTAAAAAGGAGCCCCTGGTTCATCATTTCTTATTTTCACCCTTGATAATAGGGTTTGCAGTTCTTATGGCACTGTTCTGTACATTATTTGGTATTGATTTAAAGCTCAAGACCACAATGAGTAAAATAATTGTATATCTTTATTAATTACCGGTTACCGTATGTACATTTGGAATTTGATTTGATTAGATATTATTACAAGGGGAAAATGTCTCTCCTTGTCTTTAAAACAACGAAGTAAATTTAAAACAAAATAAAAAACAATTGTAGCAGGATAGCCAACTTTTTCGACAAGAGGACTACATGGCAGATTTCAGACAAATTTTTAAGCAAAAGGCCTTGCGGACTTGATAACATGTGACACGCAATCTTGCAAATTGAGTCGATAAAACAAATTTTGAGTAACTTTATGGCAAAAAGAAACAATTCTTCATTAATTTTAGAAATGTGAAAAGAACTGTGTTTGTATCTTCGGAATTAAGTAAAACAATTTTGATGAATTTTCAGTATATTGCCTGTCACTTAAAAGATGCTTTCAATCAGGTCAACACTTGTAATAGGACAAGAATTTTAAAAGAAAAACAAGTAAATAAATCAAGAGAAGCACATTTGAGCTCACTCGGTTGTGCCGAGCATACAGCACAATGGATGCCCATACGCTAAATGTTATTACACAAAAAGTGCACTGATATGACAAAGTGTATACATGCAGTAGGTACATGGTTGAAATTAAATGCTTTTATTAGATTAGCTTTTTTTAAACATTTTGTTGGACATTGTTTTGGTTTGCTTGTTTGTTTTCCTATTAAAGCTGCTAAAGTTGCATTTCATGTTTCATACATGTACCATTTATGTTCTTGACAGGGGACGTACAGAAAAAATGTTAGAGCTATAGTTTCAAGTTTTTCTTCTGAAGAGGCATTTCTTCATAGTACTTACTAATACAGTACCAATCAACTACTTCTATTTTGTATGGTACTACAATCATCACCGGATGGAGGTTAAAAGCACAGGTCAGCATGATCCGACGGTTCTCGGTACAGGTAACAAAATTAAATTTAATATCATGAAACGGCTGCACACATATTTTTTGTCAATATTTCATACTTTTAATTTACTCACCTTTAATGTGACCTCTTTTACTAGTTGATGAAGTTCGTTGATGTGATCTGGCTGCACAAATGCTGCAAAAAAAAAACAGGGAAAGACACCAAAACATTAACTGCCAACTAGATTTCGAATGCAATGGTCTAACCAAAAATGAGAAGCTATCGGTAAGACAATTTGTGGCTAGACTTCTCAAGCAATAACACAGTGTAAAGCAACGGAAGTTCAGAAGTAAACACAGCCAATTACAATGGGTGATCACATCAAAAATGTTGTTAAAATTGCTCAATTTTAGCCTGTTCAAAATGATGGGCAACATTTAGTCTTCAAAATAAATGCATCCAAATATAAACATCAATGATCAACAGAATATTTAATATGATTAATATCATCATGATCGTTGATGTTGCAAAAAATGTCACTGCTTCCTCTACCAAAAAAACAATTAGGCCTTAGTACATGTATGTAGGACTGATCGTGAGCAACCATTTTACGTTTAGATGAATGAACCCCGTTCATAGCAGAACATATGCAGAGGGCATAAACAACCATTTTACGTTTAGTCATGAAAATATATGAATGAACCCCGTTCATACATATACCAGAACATTTTGTGAATTTTATTTAAATAATAACAAAAAAGTACATTTTGTAACAATTATTAAAAAACATGATGTTCCTGCATTTTCCATACCCGACGATCTCACATCCGGGACACCGGGCATAAACAGTGTTTATGCCCGGGCTCTCGACCAATCACGCACGCTTGTAACAGTGCAGAATGTTGATACCTTTTGTAGGATATTCTTGTTTGCTTTTTGCTATTTAAGAAATAGAAACACATCGTAATATTCCAGATAAACGGTCGAGTCATTCAGATCGATTTTATTAGGACAAAAGAATATTTGTTTATGAATAGGGAAGACGACTATAAAACCCAGGTGTGGGATAAATCTTTCTCTCACTCTCTCACTCAAACTCATGGGGCCAACACACATTCAATTATCATTTGTATTTTGATGTTGTGAAGGAAGAATAAATAAATTCATCACCAAACCAATTCCAGTTGTTACCAGAACTTTTATTTAAACCAGTGGCCTACCGCAGCATCTTTATATATATACACCAACCGAGCCTCGTTACACGCTGTTACATAGTCATAGCGTGTATGTACAATTGTACATGATGTATGAATGGTTGTTTATGCCCGAGGGGCTGCTTGCGTTCATACACGCCGCCGTACCAGAACATTTTGTGATTCTTTCATTAAAAAAATTACACTACAGGTAATAAATTTATTTATTCTTTCTTTATCCAGGGTAACCTCTTCAGTATCTTGTACGGATCTCCAAGATCAGTAACAACTAAAATACGTGATTTTCCTTCATTTTCCCTACCACAAAAAAACATGATCAAGCGATCTCACATACATGTACATCATTGTACATGAGTGACATCCGGGACACATCGACACCGGGCAATGTGGGCATGCCCGGCTTTTGAGCATGTATGTATGAACACTGAGAACAGGGGCATTGAGTGACATACATTGTATTAATGTTGATGAGTACTGTATCTTTTGCGACATGTCATAACTCTTACTCTGCACATTTATCATGTAATTTGTCAATAAAAACCAGAAAGGTTTTAACATTTGAAGTTAATAACTATGTTGGAAAGACTAGTGTTGAGTTCCAAAATGTGTCAATGGACTATAATGAACAACAGGATCACGTACAACTTTTTCAAGATATTCTTCCACGCTTGACTAGTACAACCATGAAGCACATGCACGTTTCCTGAATGTATTGTTTACATTTTTGTGTGCACGATCATAACAACATAAAAAGTAACGCAATATTTTCAAGTATTTACACACTGTGTAGATCCCTAAGAACGGTACTTTACCTTGACGTTGGGCTTTTGCTGTGTCTAGATGAGTTGGGATTATCTGTAGAATACTAAGGGCGAGTGTAAGCCACATTTGTGCGACCCGCTACTGTGTTGTTCGGCGCGACTATAACCCGCCATGCTTGTCAATCTATCTATGTATTTCTGCCTTGTGATGAATTTCACTACAGTCTCCTATGGGACAAATAATTTACATGACAAAGGTGATACTGAACGCACATTCAATAAATTTTATTTTACATCCTGTTTTAAATTTAAATGTTAAAAACAAAATATTATTTTAATATAAGAAAGCATCTTATATGGTGGTTTTACATGTAAATATGTGAATTAAGCTAATTTTTGATTATATTTTTTATGTAAATTTTGAAGAATATCTATATTACAAATAAAACACACTCATTGCGTGGTCATGCTGAAGGCATTCAAAACACTCACTATGATTGGATAGTAAAAATACCAGTAAAAGTTTTAATATTAAATTTAGGTAGATTAAAATATTCAGAAAAACACTTAAATGTATGTAATATATTAAATACACTTATGATATTTTAATATAATAAGATATCTGACTCAAAAATAGAACAAAAGCAATTGTTTCTATAATTTCCATATCTATATTGACCAATCAGAGAGCTCGGTTCTTGAGCATTCTATTCTTTCATTGATTATTGATGCCGAAGTGATCGAAAGCAAGTTAATTGATTGATGGATACTACTTTTGGAAGTGAATGGGTAGGCCTACATGGGTGCATGTTTTCATGGAGCTAAAAACAAAAGACAGATCAAACAAACAAAGACGTCCATATTTTCTTGAACTGAAATTGTTATCGGAAACCCCTTCTTCACTGAGCTTCTTCAAGTTCTACGTTTGCCCCCCCCCCCACACACACACCCACCCACCCCCACACACTAGAGTTAAAAAGAGGACTTGCCTCGCCCGGGTTCTTGTGTGTCGACCCCTCCTAAATTTCTGGGATTTATTTTTTATTTTTTATTTTTAGATTTTTCAAAAAAATTTACCGTAAAATGGGGTAACTTTGGGCACTTTTCAGAGTTTTTAAACCACTGCTTCCAAACAAAACCAATTAGGCAAGTAGGCCTAGGCCTATTAGGCTACATTCCATGAAGGAAAACAAATCAGAAAAATTGATCTTCGCTGTAGGATATGGGCAAGTTGTTGTTTTTTGTGACATTTGACCCCTTGTAAAATTAATCAAGCACACATCTTGGCTCACAAATAGGTCTATTGATTTTTATTTTTTCTGAAAAAAAATGCCTAAAAAAAATGCTCATTTTTGGTCCAAAATCCTGATTTTTTCATAAATTTTGAGGAAATTAGACATTGGTCGACTAGCCTATTATTTCTTCCAAATAGGCCTATAGGCCCTATTTCTCAACAAATTAACACCAACTAGCCTATGACTAGGCCTACAAACAATAGGCCTATTGCTGTACGAAAATAGGCCTCGGGGCCTATGATCATTTCAAAAAATATATTTGACCGCCCAAAGTTACCCCCGCTGACCGAAGTTACCCCATTTTACGGTAGACTTTCTTTGGAATGAGCCTAGGCCTACATAGGCCTAGGCGCTCACTCTTAAAAAGAAACGAAAAATAGGCCAATGTAAGGGAGTGTTCATCATACTTTTTTGAACCCCCCTAAAAAATGGTGGTTTCTTTTTGATCCCCCTTTTATGGTCTAAAATTTTTTTTGACCCCCCCCCCTTTCATGTCCTAAAAAAGAAACCAAAAATATACATCATTAACAGTGGGATAGATTTCTTTTTGACATTGGGGTTGGAGAAAATTTATTGAAGTCCAGTGAATACAGCACCTTTTGCCGACAAAATAAGTAAATGGTACAATTGCGCGCGAAGCGCACAAAAGTTTTTGCCATATTGAAGCTAAACTGGTGAAAAATAGTACAAAACTGGAATTAATTTGCGCGAAGCGCAAAAAATTGGCACTTTTTATTTTAAAATGACGAAATATGGGGTAATTTTGGTTAGAAACCCATAGTCTAGACAGGCGTCCGATTGGGGGATGATTGTATGGACCATCCCCCTAGAAATATTGGGGGGATTTATCCCCCGGGATCTACCCCTATGGTCATTAACTCATTAGCTAAAAATAGGGCCTACCGTTTGGAGTTATTACCGGTACTCATTGGAGTCATAGTGTTACACCCAAATTGTAAAGTGCGCACATTTTGTTGATTTGTAGCTAGCTTGAGATTACAAAATTGAATACTTAACATTCATGCGCGTGGAGCGCGCACAAATTTTGGAATGTAGGCCTACGGTACATGGCTTCTCGTAAATTTTACCCTCAAATTTTTTTGTTCCCCCCCCCCCCTATTCAGGACCGAATTTTTTTTGGATCCCCCCTTTTTAGGACCCAAACTTTTTTTGATCCTTCCCTAAGCCTAGTGTTCCATAGTAGCTCTAGTGTAGGCCAGGCTAGTGGCGTAGATTTCATGGGGGGATGGAGTTGGGGAAAAATTCTTGAAGTAGCCTACCGTAGGCCTATAGTCAATCCAGCATCTTTTGGCGACATGATAAAGTTTATAGTAGGCCTACAAATGCTCGCGAAGCACGCGAAAATTTTTGCTATTTTGAAGTTAGGCCTATAGGCCTACCGATGAAATATGGTGTAAAAGTTGAATAAAAGCGCGCGAAGCGTGTGAAAATTTGTACTTTTGGGGCTAAAATGGGCAAATATGAGGTTAATTTGGTCAGAAACCATATTATCAGGCGTCAACATTGGGGGGATGATTGTATGGACCATCCCCCCTGGCAAAATATTGGGGGATTTATCCCACCCCCGATATCTATAGGCCTACGCCTATGGGCCAGGCGCAAATTGTTGAAGCCCAAGGGCCACCGTAGGGTAGGCCTCATTAGACTGGGGCAAAATGGGACACATGGGACAGTTTCGGAAATAGCCTAGGCCTATATCTTAAAATAGTCACATTTTGCCCATTTTTAGGCATAGGCCTACGGTACTGTGTGCTAAATCGCACTGTCCCATCATTTCACCAACAAAAAAAATTCCCATTAGTAGGCCTAGGGGCCTAATCAAAGGGGGGTAGGGGGCAGCTGCTTTGAAAAGTCTTGTCCCCTCTTGCCCCCCTGTGGGATGGTGACCACCCCGACATTTAAGACTTTTTGTGTTTCTGACCAAATTTAGGGCCTAGGCCTACATTATATTTTGCCATTTTAACTTTAAAAGTGCCCATTTGAGTGCGAGCTTCGCGCGAATTTATTCAATTTCTGTACCGTCATATAGCTTCAATATGGCAATTTTTTTCTCGCACTTCGCGCGCATTTGTAACATTAACTGATTTTGTCGCTAAAAGGTGCCCCCCCCACCTTAAAATTTGTCCCCCCCCTCTGAAAAAGTGCTGGCTACGCCACTGTTTCTTGGCCATGCCGTTTATTTTACTGCAGGACTGATCCGTTCAAAGTATTCAAAATAGCGACGCTTGGAATTTATGGAGATAGATGGCGCTATTTTAGCCTGCTGATAGCTATCAATGATGAAGCGTAGGAGCATTTACTATACTAGTAGGCCTACTATACGATTTTAATGTAAAACTGACAATACTAACCCCAATTTTGAGGGTCATAAATAAGCTCGTGATAATGTTATGACCCCTCTCGTATTTAGTGTCAAGTTATGGCCAACCCTTTTTGGTATGACTACAACCTACCACCCCTTCCGAAGAAAAGAAAATAGCAGCCCCTTTCAGGACCTGCCCTCTCCATTCCTTCCTGACCGCACTCAATATCCATTTTTGGTGATGATGAGGATAACCAAAATAAAATCACATATTAATCTATGCATAATTTAATATACTAATAGCTTTAAAGTCCCATTCAGTGATCCCAGCAAAAGTGTAAAAAAAATAAAACTGTTTATAAATTGCTTCAAAGTGAAGGATATCATTTAAATTGTCATTAGATATTTTTGGAATGAGAAATTTGGCAACCCCCCCCAAAAAAAAAAAACCCAGCAATATTGAGAAAATTTAAGTCCTATTCAAATCAGGGCCGGATTTACTGGGCCCCAAATTTTGGGGGGACCAAAATTGCCCTGTGCATCTGCATTCACTTGCAAAGCACTTTGAGTCTCAAAGTTTATTCCAGGAAATGTTTTATGTTTTAATGCATGATGATAACAAAATTTGAAGGCCTGTTCAGCAGCGCATTGCATTGCCTTAGTTTGTCTTGCAACAGAACAGAATCATTTTAATAACAATGGCACCGCACATGCTAATTAGGCCGTATAAAATTAATGTTTTGGTTCTCGTCCAGAGGAATTTCATGAATTGATGAGGGAGGAGGTGTTTTTTTTTTTTTTTTTTTTTTCAATGTAAAATTAGCATTGTCAGTAGTTTTCGGTCTTCTCCAACAGTGCTCGAGGAAACGATGAGGCCCTTTTTTTTTTTTTTTTCAAATGTGAGATTCTGAGGATAAACCCCTAGAGTACCACAAAAAGACTTGGAAGTGATGCTTGTTCTCTAATAAACTTATTTATATGTATGAAGATTTCATAAATCATTCCAAAGTCTAAAAAAATTGAAAAATCTAAAAAAAAAAAAAAAAATACAAATCCCAGAAATTGAGGAGGGAGGGAACGAGAACCAAAATATTAATTTTACACGGCCTTAGGGATTGTTTCTTCCAGGAATTGTTCAATGTTTAATGCATGATAGCAAAATTTGAAGGCCTGCTCATCAGACAGAACAGTTATTGTGTTACCATTTGCCAATTGCTTTGATCATCTGAAGCAGATACTTACGGAAAGTGTAATGCTATTTCCATGATCTAACGAAGTTTGTGCTTTTATAGATCAGGTCTACAAAAAACATTTTGACGGCCAAGCAGCTTGTTCAGACAGCTTTCAGATGGTAGGCCTATACCAGTAACTAGTGGAGCTCAGTGGCAGAAGCAAAGTTATCAGATTCACGAGTCAGGATTAAAGGTAGGCCCCCCTATGTCCATCTCGATGCGTCAGGGGAAAATCAAAATGATATATTGCTTCATGTAATAATATCTAAGAAGAACATTTAGCTTTTCAAGCGAGCTTCAGACTCCGTATTGTACGTACAATATTGTATGTACAATTTCGTGACGTCAAAAAGTATTGCACGTCCAATAAATATACGTGCCACGACGAGTTGAATCAGATTAAATAACGCGCTATAACCCTGACGGTTCATTGTTTGCTAAATCCAAGCGAGGTCACCCGAAAATCTATGCAAGAGAAATTTCTACTGCTGCTGATGAAAAATCCTAGAGTGCGTTTGTAATTGGAGGTTTTTTCTGCACTTTACCAGTAGGCCTAATAAATTCATTAAAAAATAAAAATAAAATAAACATTTAGAGGGAATGTTTTTACTCACTGTTCATCTGATCCACTTTCCCAGGAAACTAAATACCGATACTCCTTAGTTTTTTCCCTGACTTTCCAGACATAATTATGAGTAAACATCAGATTTAATGTTTACAAAACAATCAAATTATATACATTCGTTTGCATTTTGTACATTAATATTAATATTAATAATGTACAAACATTAAAAAAGGGGGCCTAAGAGTATGTCTATTTTTAATCATATACTAATTCCGCCATGCCCAAACATATTTTATATATGAAATCGCGTAAAAACATACCACTTGCAGATCTATGGAACCCCAAATTCCAATCAAAAATAAAAACAACTTTTTTATCAAATACACTAGGCCTATACATTGTATTACAGGAATTTAATAGATGGTGCATTTTAATTAATAAATAGATTAACACGGGTAATGGACGAGAAATATTTGGCAATACCGGATTTACCACAGAGCCAGTGGATAAAGAAATTAATTAAAATTAATTAAAATTAAATGAGAAAATGAAAGCAAGGACATTTGGTGAAGTATTGTTTTAGAATGCGAAGGAGTCCTAAATGTTATCCTGACCCAGGACACTGATTAAGGGCTGGGGTATGAACGTTTGGACAGTATTTATTTTGGGACATTAGAGCACATCAGACATATCGAATTGCATTCTGAATACGAAGAAAGTCATTCTGATATCAAATAATTTTGATTTTTTGAAATTCGCAATTTAATACACATTTTATGGCAAATCATTAAAAATTGATATTTTTGATATTTAACAGTACTTGAAGTAAACTTTATAAATCTGATGATTTATACTTAAAGTGTATGTAGGTGGGATGAAAAGCCGACGATCAATTGAAAATGTTGACCTTTCGTATTGAAGATATGGATTTTTTTTCCCAAAACACCAAAAAAAATTAGGTCTTTTTGGGAAAAAATCCATATCTTCAATATGAAAGGTCAAAATTTTCAATTGACCGTCATTTTTTCTCCTGCTACATACACTTTAAGAATATATCATTAGATTTATATAATTTACTTCGAGGACTGTTATATATCAAAAATTTGAAAAATATCAAATTTTTATAATTTGTCATAAAATTTGTATTATATTGTGATTTTCAAAAATGAAAATTATTTGATATCAGAAAGACATGCTTCATATTCAGAATGCGATACGATAGGTCTGAGGTGCTCTCATGTCCCACAAAAAAATACTGTCGAAACGCAATAAACGCTCATTTTAGATCCCTTAATGTAAATTCGACCCATAGTTATTTTGTCTACTTTTGCCAGCATTCAACCTGTTCAATGTGATTTATGCCTATTTTTAATAAAATTCCGAAATCTGACGTACGGTATCCGGTATCAACGTTTTATCGTGCACAAATTATGATTCGAGACTATTTCATTTGACACGGTTGTATGGATTTCAAAAGATCGATCCTACATGTATAATAGGGTACCTGCAGGTAATATGGGACCATTAAGGACATTTAGCTTATTTGCATAAAAACTAAAGAAGATATGCCCACAAGAGATTGTTATGATGAACAACCTGTCCTTTAAGATTAATAAAACAGGCAATGTTACCTTGTTTTTATGTTTGTTTGGACGCTATGACGTCAAAATGACGTCATCGTCAAGTGTCCCATATTACCTGCATGTGCAGGTAATATGGGACACTGTGTTATCTCTATGGTGAAAATCAAAAAGTTCAGAAAATCACTCTTTTGTTCTAAAAACATTTTTGTTACATGATTTTGAATGTTAAATGCAAATTTCTACAAGAAAATTCAATTTTCTAAATAGTTTTGCTTTTCGCATTGACAATGCACACAATTTCCTATGTGTCCCATATTACCTGCACCCATTCAGTTGAAAATCAGAGAAAATAATCATTTATAAAAGGAAAGTGCCACTTGTCAGTGGAATTTTACCTGCTGATAAGCTTAACCCATCACCTAAAGATCATAAAAAATGACAAATGCCCCCTCAGTACCCGAGTTTTTGGATACACAATCATAAAATGTGACGTCATTGATTTTATATCAGTCCAAAAAAACGACATAATTTTTTGGGCAATTTCACTCTTTTGGCATTGATTTCCAAGAGTTTGATACACAGACTCCAAAACTGCATTTCTAGAAGCACAATTGATGTCTCTAAACACTTAACAAATCAACTTAAAGTGTTTACCTTCTCTAAGCTACTTTTTGTTAAAATGAAAACAGGTGTCCCATATTACCTGCTGTCCCATATTACCTGCACCTACCCTAGATATCGAATAGAGAATTACAGCAAGAGGCTTTGAGGAT
Organism: Amphiura filiformis; assembly: GCF_039555335.1. Classification (NCBI taxonomy): domain Eukaryota; kingdom Metazoa; phylum Echinodermata; class Ophiuroidea; order Amphilepidida; family Amphiuridae; genus Amphiura; species Amphiura filiformis. Next base: position 40,234,145 of record NC_092636.1, on the reverse strand, counting down.
GCCGCAATCCTCTTGACAATCAACCAATCAGAGAGACATTTCAGAAATATGTTCGTATAGTTGAAACTCTTTCAACTCTGAAATATATATTTCAAGTAATCTCGTTTCACATTTAGCACCACTTTGGCTTGCAATAAAGCCACGAAGGGACGGTAATGCTAATATACGATTTCAGTCAAATATTGGTGCAAATATATACGATTTCGGTCAACTATTTGGCTATTCTTTGCCAAAAATTATGAAATGTTTATTATAACAACTCTTAGGAGGGTTTTCGAGTAATTTTAACGAAATAATGAGGTAAAATAAAAGAAAACCCACTTACAATTTAGGACGCTTAACTGTGGGAATTAAAATATCACAATATTAACATGTTTAATTCAAAATCGTTGTCCTACAAGCACGTGTTAAATGGCTCGATTCACATTATAGGTATGTGAACATTACAAATACAAACAATAAGGTTGAAAAAAAAAGCCATTTTAAAATGATTTTAAAAGATCGTCTATTTTTTAGCTTACACTGAATAGACCAAATATCTGCCTCTGACGAAAAAAATGTTTTCCATGCTGATTTGTTTTTGTAACGAGTATGTCATTTCAAAAAGAAAGAAAAAAAGGCGGAAATTACTTTTTAAAATCTCATAGCTCAACGCATTACTATTAATAGGCCTATAATTAATGAAAAAGTATAGAAGGCGTTGCATCTGGGTCTGATGAGGGGGGAGGGGCACAAGCCGTTTTTGACAGTTTTCCTATGGATTTTCTAAAATTTCAGATCAATGGGGGGGTCCCGTGCCCCTATAAAGCTATACGGTTACTGCATTAACACGTTTATGGGTGTATTGTGATGATCATAAGTAGGCCTATAACCAGGCCCGTACGCAGAGCACCCGCCCCCCAAAAAAAAAAAAATCTGGAAAAGTGTACAAAAAGTCCCAAAATTTCAGAATTTGCGAGCGTAGCGAGCAAAAAAATGGGTTTTTTTACGCTTTTTGGACAAAAAAGGTCCAAATGTGGTCCACTTTTCACAAAATCGCCCCCCTTGGAAAAAGGTCCACTTTTTCAAAATCAGCACCCCCCCCCCAATGAAATCCTGCGTACGGGCCTGCCTATAACATACACCATCATAACATGCCTCACCGATATCAACATGTAAAAAGGTGTTGCAAATTCATAACACAACGTGTTATAATATAATGTAACAAATGCTATGCCAAAAAAAAAAAAATAATAAAAATATCAATATCAATAAAATTAATCAATCAGTAATCAATCAATCAATCAATCAATAAATAAATAAATAAATAAACAAATAGGCCTAAATAAATAAATCTATAAATAAATACATAAATAAATAAGAACTGATTGTGCCATTTATATTATTATTACAATTTTAATATTTTTTATATTAATATCAGTATTAATATTATTAACTTTAAAGGTGCCCATTGATTATATAATAATTCAAGTACAGTTGAATACAAGAAGACATAAAAAGATGTTCATCATTCCGTGCACGAACACTCACTAAATTTACCACTCTTAGAAATTTAGAAACTACATATCAATTAAGCAACCAATGATTATGGCAAAATATATATTTTCCCGGTACATACTTTTTATTGTACGTGCAATACTTTCTGACGTCACGAAAAATATTGTCCATTCAATATTGTACGTACAATACGGAGTCTGAAGCGCGCTTCAGTCAGATGCAATTTCAACCGAAATTGAAATCTCTTGATATCATGACATATCCAGAAAATACACAAAGATCAAGAAATTTGATTGTTTATCTTTGTGATCGATAGATTACTTTGAGGTTTTCGATCATTATAGCTGTAGCATGCAGATATCGAAAGATCAATGGGTTCAAAGAAACCATCCCATTGATGGATATAGGCCTAATGAATCTGTAATTTGGGGCTTCATCTTGATCACTTCTGTTGTTGAGTTCCTCATTTTTTTACCAAAAAGTTTCATTTCAAAAATACAGTATAGCTAAGCAACAATTTGAATGACTTATCCTTCACTTTTAGGTAATTTATACACAATTTTTACTTTTCGACTTTCGCTGGGATCACTGAAGCGTAAACATATTGTGAAACAATAATGAGAATCGTGATGATCTGTGTCTTTAAAATGATTGATGCTCTAGGTCTGTGACCTTCTGGATGCGGCTAACCATGTAACTTTTGAATATAGGCCTACTCTTGAAATTTCGGTTCATCAAATTGTCATCCTGATAGTCTTATTTAAATCTTTATGTCCCGGATTATGTTTTGAATAGTTTTTCATTTCAGTTGGTTGAAATTGTTAGTAAAATTGGTTTTATATCCGACTTTCTTCTTCAAGACCTCGGTGGAATAAAAAAGTTCGGTTAAAATCTAAAAAGTTTTTCTTTTACCTATGCAGTCTACGTTTGGGTGGAAAAGGGCATTCGCACATTAGGCCTATATCGATCCGATCTCGACAGATATATTATTTCATCAGGACTTTTAATTTTGAAGGTTATGGTTATTGAATATGCCGACATTTCAATTGGTGACAGGAGAAAGTATAACTTTTTGTTGCCTCGCTCAAAACCCCAAGAATGTCAAGAAAATGCGTTTGATTTGCTCTTCTTGAAACTGTTAAAGTTCCAAGATTTATTTATTCTATTCTAAGGGAAATCTCGAAATGGATTAAATATCTTGATGGTGCTGGAAGAGATTGATTGGAATTTGGTTCATACATGTGCAGTAGTTACCAGTATTGAAACTCAACTGATTGAAATTCTACTTCAAGATTTTCGCTATAATATCTTATAATGTAGGCCTAGGCCTACAAGTTATCGTTTCTTCATAATATTGGCAGAGCTTTAAGAAAATTAATATTTACACTGTACATAAGCATAATCAATCCATTTAAACATGATATTAAAAGATGCATGCTTACATAAAAGACACAATAATTATAATACATCATTGAACTAATTAATAAAATACACATTAGAAAGTGCATAAGAATTTTAGATTGAAGTAATACTTTATAGGCCTACAATGTGTACAGTTGACAGGGGCGGATCACTGGGCCAGGAATTTTCAATAGAGGGGGCGCCGAGCCACTGCCGCCGCCGCCGCGGCTCGGCGCCCACACCGTAAAGTCAGGCGCCGATCTGCAAAAAAATAGAGGGGGCGCGCGCCGGGTGCGCCCCCCCCCCCTAAATCCGCCCCTGGTTTATGCTATAAAATCTGTTGAGATCAAAAACACAATTTTAATGATGAAGAGCAAGATGATATAGTCATGAATGGCAAGTTAGGCCCTACATAATTTCATGTCTTTTTTTAAAAAAGCTGTTTTAAAAGACAAGAATGATTTTGCATTATGATTGTAGGAATTTAATTAGGATTATTGCCATTATAAATGCTGTTTTGTCCTTGATCAAATAAAAACAAATTAAAGGTTGAATGTAAATTAAACTGAAAAAATAAACTTAAGCTTGAATTATTTTTAAAAAAAATGGACTACTGACCTTGAACTTGGCCTGGTTCCTCCGGCTGGTTCCACTTTACAGTTTTTACGATTATTTATTTATTTATTTTTCTTTCAACATACATGCCATAGGCCTACCTTGGATTGTTTGGTCTTTCTTTTTTGTGTTTGTTTTAATTGTTTGTTTTTGCGTCTGTTTTGTTTTGTGGATTAGGCCTACTGGTTTGTCCACAGAATTTTGGTTTGTCCTTTTTTCTTTGCTGAATATTTAGTGTAGTGCGACCTTAACTTTTCTATCTCCGTCATTTTCGTGTCATGGGTGATGGGTCATTGGGCATGCGTTCATCTTCCGTGATCAAATTCTGGCTTCGGAACTTTTCCCGCGGTACAAGTCTTACGAATGTACCAGGCAAATTCAACATAATAATATAAAGATCGACAATCACTGGTAATCCTGGATTAGTTTATTTTAAGGTGAGTTTATGTTGTTATCTGTAGAACATAATAAAAGTGACAAATTCACCAAATTCCATGAGAGGATTTTCACGAAATGTCTTAATATGTCGAATTCGGAAGCTTTACAATAGGCTATTAATTGCATTGGCCATTCATGCATTGTACTCTCATGCTCTGCATGCTCATGTGCTGCTAGCTTTCATAGGTCTGATAGTCATATAACGACCAATAAATACTGTCACTAAAAATAATAATTTTTAAAGTTGTTTTTCTCTAAAGCTGGATAAAGTTGGATGTACTTTGTCTGAATTTCCTGTCAATTTTTTGGAATTGCTTTTTTTTGGCGTGACTTGCCGTGAGACACCTGGCCTAGCGATGGCGGATCTAGAGCTAGAGCAGTCCAAAATGTCCGCGTAGTTCCCTGTTCCCTGTTGCCCAACACATCATCATTTTCCGGACGCACAAAAAATTTTGCGACACGCATTTAGTATTTTACCGACCAAGTCCAAGATTTCAGTTGTGCATCCAATCGGACACATTTTGAAGACTAGCGCCATGATAGCGGGAGCTTTGGCTTGATTTTTGACCTATGAATGATTATTTGAGCCAGCACACCAGCCCTCGAATTAAGGATCTGAAGGGGCATGGCAACTTTTTTAGGGCAAGTTGATAATTGCCTTGGATTTTCACTAAAAAGGCAAGGCACAGCTGGAAAAAGTGGGCAATATGGGAAGCTCCTTGCCGGGAAATTCAGTACATCTCAAGGGAAACAAGAGCTATGGAGAAAAAAAAATCGAGGAAAAGTCCAAATATTTCTTTAAATATACCCTTTTTTCACCACGCACTGTAGTGTAGCACTGGACGCCCAGTTATGCCCGACAGTCGCTCCCCGAATCCATCCCATCACTCACAAGGTTATCCTGCGTGGTGCGCGTCCACCATCGCCCATCTTCAAAAACCCTACATACCGGTACCCGGTACGTGAAAACAAGCAAGTACATGTACAACAACGTGTGCTACAGACAACACAATATAATATAGCGATAGCTCACACAGAAAGTACTGTAGGCCTTACGACATCTGTACATGCACGATGCATTTGCAATTAATACTGCAATGCAGTCAAACTTTCCGTAAACAAACTAGCGAGCGGTGCTGCTAGTACCTCGCGTTTTGCGCCCAATGTGCAGCCTAGTGTGACACGTGACAATAAATAATATTTTTTTCTTACACAAATAACTTCACTTACGATATTATTTATAACATCAACAGCACTATCTGTCATCATTTTTAATTTCAGATTTGAATAGAAAAACTTTTAATATTTACTTAATTTTATCTAGTGCTGTAATCGATTGTCGTAAGTATCGATAGTCAGAAAATACATAGACTTCCGACATGTCGAAACACTCAATGTCAGTATCGATACACAAACGACATGGCACACATGCTTAGGTTATAAATCTCAAATCAGGTCCAAGGTGAGCTTTACATCTAGAATACATGCATCATGTCGTCTTCACGATCTCCAGCCCCTCCAGTATTGGTAAACTCAAATCCGTGTTTCAAACTGCGTGAGTATCGATAATAGTATCGACATGTCGGATGTTTGCCTCCCGACATATCGATACCCAGAAAGCTTATCGATTACAGCACTAATTTTATCGTAAATAATACGAAAATTTACAACATATTTCTAAAAGAAAGAACAATGATGGTAGTAAAATATCTAGTACGTCATCGAAAATAAATAAATACGATGTCTAAAATTGCATTGGGAAATCCCAGACTACGTCATAGAGATGTCCCAAAAACATAAACATTCGCCCTGCTATTTAGATAGGAAACCCCAACGTAGCATTTAAAACACGCACTGCTTGACACGTGAATGCATGCTCATGTTGATAAACAAATCATGCGGCATCATCGGCACTGCGCCCAAATGAATGCAGAGTTCCGACGGTCGTCTATTGTTCTTTCTTTCTTTTAACTCATTTTACAAATATTATAAACTTAGTTCTCGTAAGTTTTAATATTCTCAATCTCAAACTTGTATTTTGTATTGTTGTTTGGCGTTTGTTCTTGTTCTTGTTCAATCCATCCATCCAATATGTTGGCATGACATCGTACATGTAGTTTTCATATTAACATGCGCATTTATGATTGATGGGTGGGTGGGTCTTACCTTTACCAAAGTTACCGTAAGGGTGGGTGGGTAGCTAAGCAATAATTTCACTTGATTGACACATCACGCTTTTGACACAAACCTTTTTTCAAGAGTTTTATGGGCATTGACGGCCATTTTTTCGCGGGAAAGTGTAACTAGCTTGCCGGGAAAAAAACATTTTTTCAGGCCGTGCAAGGCAGCACGGCAGTTTGTAATATTTCAAGAGGGCATCATGGCAACTGTTGAAAATTTGAGAAGGGCACCAAGGCAATTTCTTAAAAGCGAAGAAAACACACACAAGCAGTCTGATAGATGATTTTATAATGAAGGGGCAGGGCTGGGGTACCGAAGGCAACTTCATTTGAGGGCACGGCAAGTGACTGCCGTCGGTAAAGGACATATTTTGAGGGCAGTGGGGATGGGCACCCATGGCATTAGGCTAATGAAAGTCGATTCCTAGTTTCCCGTTACCCTACTCCGCTCAAAACAATTTGCTGGCCAAATATTCCATTATTCCATGATTTCTAACAAACTTTAACATACAAATAAATAATTGTGGTTTTAAATAATCATAAATCTCTTTCTGTTGATTTTCAGGGATTTTCTTTGCAGTAGAAGCATGGTATATGGTTAATAATGAATTAATAATGAATACCTACTCAATTCTCTGTCCTGCACTTTTGATCTGCTCTGATCTCATCCCATAAAAATATTGTCAAACTTAATTTTGATAATAGTTGTACAATCACCTTCATGTGGTTGTAAACTACATCTGTAAACTACAAATTGTGATTTATCACATGTATACATGGGTAGTTATTGGTTTACACCTGTAACAGATGCAATAATGAAATGGTATAAAATAATGAATAATGAAATAGTCACCTACACAGTCATGAAAAATTATGTAACGGGAAACAACTTTCACAAGCCTTATGCTGTGGGTGCCATGGGTTAATTCGAGGGCTGCAGCACACTCAATAATCTTTCAAAAAAATTGCGGAGGGGGGTAGGGCTGTGAGATTTTACTGCCTTGGCGACTTTTTATGAGATTTTACGACTTTTTAGAGCAAGAGAAAGCGTAAATCTCACGCTTTATGCATGATAGTTGATACAATGTAGCCCCGATCAATAGATAGCAGGAAATTAACTGCAAATTATGAACTTATAATTATATATGGTATCGATATACAAATTGTTTTCATCAGATCACTAGTACATATATTGCAGTGCCAAAATTGGTTGTACAATGAATGGTGAAGTTACTAACAATGGTGCCGAAGATGGCGGCACCAACAAAAAAGCTTCGGCAGCTGAGAAAATCGTCATCCTGGATGCAGGGGCACAGTATGGAAAAGTGATTGACAGGAAGGTCAGAGAGCTTTGTGTTGCCACAGAGATCTTACCACTGGATACGCCAGCATATATATTACAAGAAAAAGGATTCAAGTAAGTTGCTTTTAAAGCCAAAATGTATGATTTCTATCGAATTTAAATTAAGGATGGGAACGTTAAACGCATGTACTGTTAAACACACACATGCAGGTGTGTCTGTGTGGCAAGCTGTGGAAAACTGTTTCATGCTTAAAACATCAAAACCATGGCCTTTTGCACTGTTTGAGCTTGATTGTGATTGTACTTAATGCATAATTTGAGTCCATAATCCTTAGAAAGTCACCCATCCCCAAATTATTATATTAGGAGTATATAAAGTTAAAACAACTTGCAATCTCACAATAGTAAAAAGCAAGTCACACTTATTTTTTTTTTTTTTTTACAGAGCTATCATTATATCAGGAGGGCCAAGCTCTGTGAATGATGAGGATGCCCCAGTGTATGATGCTGCTATATTCACATGTGGTCTTCCAGTGTTAGGAATATGTTATGGTATGCAGGTAAGAAAACATGGTTGCATTGGCCTATTCCAGTTGAAATCCATACACCCCTTAGGCCTAAAAAAAATAATGTTTGGTTTCCGGTATCCCGACCGACCGTGTTTTTTATTTTTTCAGTTTTGTAGTGTCCCTGGACCTAGACCTAAATGCTAGGATCATTCATGGACATGGTTGACCTAAAAAAAAAAATTGAATTTTGCACGGTGTTTTGTGTTTTTAATATGAAAAGTGATACTTTGTTTTCATGTCATACTCTATTAATGATATCAAAATGCATTGAATTTGAATGCATTTTGATATCATTAATAGAGTATGACATGAAAAGAAAGTATCAATTTTCATATTAAAAACACAAAACACTGTGCAAAATTCAATTTTTTATTTATTTTTTTATTTCGGGTACCCGGGCAGGGTATTTCCTGCCCGGGTAATGTAATCTCGGGCGGATTATTTTTGTTAGGCCTTATGGAAGACATAACCTTAATCTTCCACATATGGCAGTGTGAATTTCAAATGGGTGAGTCCATTTGAAATCTACATTCCCAGTGTAGGAGATTAAGGGGGTACTACACCCCTGGCCAATTTTGTGCCTATTTTTGCATTTTTCTCAAAAATTATAGGGCATTGGTGACAAGTAAGATATGTATATTATAGGGGCAAGGACTAAAACTACTGCACTGAAAATTCAGCAACTCAAGGCAAGTAGTTATTGATTTATTGATCAAATATTGGTTTTCCCTCATTTTTGACTAAAACTCCACAACTGTTGTCTTTAATTTCTGAATTTTTAATGTCGTTTTTGTAGTTTTGGCTTTTACAATATACATATATTACTTGTCACCAATGCGCGCTATAATTTTTGAGAAAATGCAAAACAGGCACAAAATTGGCCAGGTGTAGTACCTCTTAAGGTCATGTCTTCCATAGGGAGTGTATGGATTTCAACTTGAATAGCTCATTCAGTCACACATTCACAGAAAAATTAATTTTGATTCTTGCATGGGGAGAACAAAAATCGACTGTATAGTCAGGCAAACATGCTCATAGGCACAATTATAGCTGAATTTGCCTCAAATTTATTGTCGAGTAATCTGTGCAAATGGATTTGCTTTAGTCAAGTTGTCAAAATTCTAACCCTGTTAAATTACCTAAAATTAACTTTTTACATAATGCTACTGTGTTGTAGCACTGGTCTGTAGAGCTGGAACAAATTCCTGTGAACCTGTCCGTCCCTAATGTACCCAGGTCTGAATTTCCAGAACGGGTTACAAGCCTTTGACTAGTTCACAAGTTAACATAAACAGTTCAGTGGCAGCAGTGTGTTGGTTCCAGCCCAAATTCAAATTGCAAATAGCCAGAATTCAATTCCTGAGATTTTACATATTAAAGATCAAACCTTGTCAATTTATAATATTTTGCTTCATTTATTCATAATTATACCGTATTCCCTCGATTAAACGCCCCCGGGGGCGTTGCATTTTCCATGGGGGGGGGGGGGCGTTTATTAGAGGTTATTTTTAGTTAAAATCATTAGGCCAGCTTAAAGTCACACTTTAGTTAAAATCATTAGGTCAGCTTAAAGTCACACTAAAATGACGAACTATGAACTAGAAACACTGACTTTTGGTTCACTTCCGGGTTTCCGATGCAGATTTTCGCCAATTATTGCTGCTATTATCGACTATGTGAGCAACTTGGTAAGCTTACTACACAAGATAGCATGGAAATATCAGCATTTTTGAAAAATCTTGGTTGAAAAAAGTGGTGGGGGCATTTATTTGAGGGGGGGGCAACTAATCGAGGAAATACGGTATATAATAATTAGATCATGTCCTGTATTTCCCAACAGATGATGAACAAGGAGAGTGGAGGTAAAGTAGTCAAGAAAGATGTGAGAGAAGATGGACAGTTTACAATCACCATCAAAGAAAATATTGCCTTGTTCAAGTAAGTTGAAATTTTGCACGATAACCATCAACTGTTGATTTCCTTGAGATTGAGTAACTTCCCTTTCCATACCGCCATATCAATTGCTTTCTGTCTATTATGCTGGCTGTTCATTTAACAATTTCATCTTGTATCAATGGAACATGATGTATGGCAAAGGGTTAGTACAAGAATACCCTATAGCTGCCAGGTGATACACAATGTAGTCCATAGGGCAGCTATTGCAGAAAGGCCTTGTTGTTGTACTTTTGTACTGTTTTCCTGACACTTCTGTGGGCTCTGGAATTGACCATTTTTGGCCATCGAACTTTGCCTGTTTTTGTGCCTACATTGGTTGTTTGGTTTATCGCGTCTGTTTAGGACTTTATGTGCACACTGATTTTCATCACTTGTTCTAGTGTACTTTTGTATTACCATTGATTCTTGTTGATTTTGTAAGTGTAGCTCTTCTGTGTGTTTTGGAAATGGTAATTTTTGGCTATCAAACTTTACCTGTTTCTACTGCCTATATGCTGTTTTTGTCCACCTTCTATGTACCATCTAGTCTGTATTTTACTTGTTTCCCCACATCAAGTTAGTGTATCTTGCTCTTTTTCTTTGCTGTAAATCCAAATTCAATTATAATTTAACGGGTAAATGGACAAGAAGAAGTAGGGAAAGTAGATATACATAATTAAAATTGATGAAAGCAGTTATCTCAATTATGAGTTTCAAGCCCTGACAGTGCCAATTTATACATGTAGCTTGAAATTTTTATAGACAAAAAACTAATTGTCCCTGTTTACCCATGCAAAACTTGGGGAGCTGATCCTGGTTGTGATGGTTCATATAGGTCGATTACTCTCTGTACATTCATGGGATGGTAAATGATTTGGGCCACCCTGATTTGTGGCACTCTGTAAATTGTGCGGCCTTGTGGGTCTAGCTACATTGTAGCAGTGTACTATAATGATCAGTTTCCCAAGATAAGGTCAACATCACATCGTATGGCGATCAATAAAGCTCAATAGATGATTTATTTAATTAGCTAACCAACCGTTTTTGTTTGTTTGTTTGTTTTATTTACCTATACTAGGGGATTAAGTAAAGAACAGCAGGTTTTATTAACACATGGGGACAGTCTAGACTCAATAGGAGATGGCTTCAAGGTAGCAGCAACATCAGGCAATATTATAGCAGGTAAGATGTCAATCACAGAAAGAATTCACTCCTCGTGAAGTACCTGAAATGAATTACCCATAGCAGGGGATTAACAATGAAACGCGGATTAGCCAAATTTGCACGCTACAGGATGCTGTACAGAAGTTGCCGCGAATTACAAAATTTGACACACGTATGGGGGCCGCCATGCTAACGGGTGCTAACACTACGCGTACAGTACGCATTCCTAACTGTCAAGCATCAGGGGACAACGATGATCTAAATGGACTATCGCCAAGTCTAACGTGTAGGCGTGTTTAACTTTAGGGTTAATTTTCGTGTTTGAAACAGTATTTTCTTGTATATCTTAGCCCGGATAGCGGGATTGTTGGTCGATTGGATGTAAATAATAAAAATTAGTTCATGGATGCGCTAAAAATGTCATTAAAATATTAAAAATAGCTGTTCAACATTTGAAAAAAATACACTGTAGCAGGCTTGAAAAGTCTAACCTTGGATGCAGCAAGCCGTGATTTTTACGGGTAAATTTATTACTTGAACGCGGAGCAACGGACGCGATGCAGCTGGTAGAAATCGCGGCTTCCATGGCGGCTTCCATAGTTTATTACTTTTATCATAGAGTGACACTTCCCAATCTTATTTATTCCCTGCCCATAGACGTACATGTAATTGACATCAGCTTGACTTCTGCCAGATTCAAGCAGGGCACTTCTATTATTATCGGGAATTGCCTGTCACATGATCGCACACAAGGTCGTAGGCAATTGGTGGGACCTCATCTGCTCAGAACATATTGACCCAGGTCAGCATACCACCATATCCTTCCCGACATGCTTAGTAGCCAAGTCCGCAGAACAGTGGATCCACACACTATGTACACAAATATACATTTGGCCACATTTTATTATACAATAAATACTGAATTTATTAAACATGGTAAGAAATATTCTCTTGCAAATCAGTTATACGATGGAACTGGTAGGCATATTATAAATTCGGGATATTAAATATCTTCCTGACCAGCCAGATCAGCGCATGGTCAAAGACGATTCCTTGCTAGCCACAGACCGTCCGCTGGAATTAGTTGAACATGAACCATTTGTTACAATGGCTGTTGGTGGGACCTCATCTCTCTACATCGATTGAAAAATTGTGATCTATAATCCCCGACATTGCTCTTATGAAGTCACATCCACCTGATTCAAGTGTGGTCTTCCAAGTCATTAAGTTTATTTTGATGTCATATGCACTTCTCTCATCAACCTCTAGTTATACTACCAGGGGGAAGTTCTTATTTAAAGGAAGATGCAACAAAGTAATGTGTACATCAGTTATGAGGATTTCCATTATGGATTGCTACTTACAGTTATTGTTTTCAGTGTTTTTCAGCCTATTTTTGAATCAAATTCACAGGAAATGGTAAAAAACATGGTTTTCAGTGTTTTTTTCCAAGACCAGTTTTCATGCCTGTACTTCTGCCATAATTAAGTAATACGACATACCACTGTATGACACACAAACTTATAATTGAAGTTTTTCAGGCAGGTGGTGAAACTATACCATTTTTCACCATGGTTTGGCAGTAACATCAGTGCATATTTCATTGGACCCAGTTTCAAATCTCTAGCTTTCGCTCAAAATTGCTGGCGTGCACACGCTTGAAGTCACCGCATAGATGCGTGCATGAAAAAGCTTCCTCAATGCTATGACGGTATATGATGGTATATCCACAGGTAAGATATATTCCCTTCCATGATTGACACAACAATATGGCATATAAGTGTTCTTCCTATTCTTCTAATTTGTTTCCTCTTCATGTTTTATATATAAATATGTAGCTATTGCAAATGAGAGCAGCAAACTGTATGGTGTGCAGTTTCATCCTGAAGTGGACTTGACAGAGAATGGTAAAACTATGATGAAGAATTTCCTGTTTGAAGTGTGTAAGCTTAAGGCTGACTACACAATGAAAAGCAGGGAGGCCGAATGTATTGCTGAAATCAAGGAGGCCGTCAAGGACAACAAAGTACTGGTAAGCTACAAGATTACAAATGCACCTTTTCTGTCAATTCTGTAAGTCTTTGCGTTTGGACACCTGGCGTCTTCACCTGTCTTCACGCCGATATGCACAATCGCTAGCGTCCATTGTTACTGCACACTACAATGCCGTGAAGGGTGCAGTAATGATGTGTGCATTGGCGTGACAACATCAGTGGGCCAAATGCAAAGGCCTGTGGGATTCACCCAAAAGGTGAATTTCTGACTGATCGAAAGCTGGCATTAATTGTGTATCATGTAGGGCTCAAAATACTTTTTATCAATTTATCAGTTTTGAACCGATTTTACCCCTGTGTGCATATTTTGCCATTAACAAATATTTGGGCCCAGGCCATTTTGGGCCTTGGTGCAGTGGCATCGCAGATCCTATTTGGGTGGGAAACTGACCATGATAGTAGGAGTGGGCCTGAGTGGAGGTCACAAGCTGTTTTTAGACAATTTTCCTATGTGATTGTCTATATATTTCAAATCAATTTGGAGGGGGGGGCGTGCAACTCCACTGCCCTGGTCTTATCTTAGTCATGGACAACTGCTAGGTCACTAATCATTGATCAAACACTTGCATACATGATACAGGTCGGTGATAAGATCAAAGAAAAATACATCAGGAAATTCTGAGAAACTTAAACCTCCAAAATTGAAATTTCAGTGCATGCTATTTAACTGGTGTGTTCATTTCATGTTTTTCAGTGTTTAGTGAGTGGTGGTGTGGATTCTACTGTCTGTGCTGCATTGATGTCAAAGGTAAGGCATATGTGACCATCCACAACGAACCCAGGGTAAAGTCGCCAGTGCTTATTCAGAGACATGGACCAATGAGCATAATAGAATCAATAGAAAGAATTTCAAGAGCAAACTTGATTTTTGAGAACCTTATTTCCCACGCAGTTATGACATGTGATATATCATTTTGAAGCTTGTTTTCTGGAGATTTCAACTGTTCAATAATCTTAAGGGGGTACTACACACCTGTGGTAAATTTGTGACTATTTTTACATTTTTCTCAAAAAATAATAACACACTGGTAACGAAAGTTATGTATATTATTGGGGCAAGGAATCCTATTACTACACTGAAATGTCAGTGACTCAAGACAAGCGGTTCAGTATCTATGATAGGAAGTGAGGTACATCCTAGCGGTACCTTATTTCTTATCATAAATAACGAACCGTTCGTCCTGGGTCACTGAAATTCCAGTATAGTAATTGGATTCCTTGCCCCTATAATATACATAACTTTTGTTACCACTGTATTATTAGTTTTTGAGAAAAATGCAAAAATAGACACAAATTCATCGAGGGGTGTAGTACCCCCTTAAGATATTCAAAATCTACCAGATCTAATGATAAGATTTCTTAAAACTAAAGGTGCATTTGGACAGGTTTGTAAAATACTTTCTCATTGACCTTATCTGATAGTAGACCAATCAGTCAATTTGAAGGAGTATTTTGTGATTCTAGCATCCTTTTTTTTATGACATTTTTCAGTAGATATGCATGAAAAAAGCTTTTCCCAAAAATTTCAGTTGATCCATAGGCCACTGTGTTTTAATTGTGTTATATTAACACAACAGGACGTAAATACAAATCTGACGACATTTTTGCTAAAAAAATTAATCAGCAAGAATTTTTTTGAACATAAACGTTATGTAGCCAGAGGTTTCCAGTGGTATGTGAATCTCAGCTTCTTTTTAGAAAAGTGGGGGACGAGGTTATGGATCACGAAATGCCTCAATTAAGTCAATGAGACAAAATTGCAACACTCTTTGCCACCCCCCACTGTGTACTATCCAAAGCGCAATCTATATAAATATGCAAAGAAACATTTCATATGTATAATTTGAAAAGTACATGCAATAGAACTGTCAGCCATAATTCTAGGACTGTGCTATTACACTCCTCCTCATGTCCATCTTAGGAAATCATTAATTATTCTGCTAATACTTTTTTTCAGGCATTAAAACATGACCAAGTAGTAGCAGTCCATGTTGATAATGGTTTCATGAGAAAGGATGAGAGTGAAAAGGTGGAGGAATCATTAGAAAGACTTGGACTTCACTTGAAAGGTAAGCCAGTAGAAAAGTAATTTCTATGAGTATCAGCAAAGAAGATATTTTGGCCCTTTCCGAGTACTATGTAACTGCTCAAATTGTAGAACACATGCATGAGAATTTTCCTGCCCAAGCAGGAATTCCTGCCTTTTTGTTGTCCAAATTTCCGCATTTTTATTTATTTTTGGCCCGTTTTGGAGAATTTTTGCCATATGTTTTTAATACATGTTTTTCCTGCTTTTTCAGAATGTTCATGTTTTGTCATTAATATCTATTCTCATGCCTGAGAACATATCCAGTTTTGCCTTGTGTTTGCACTTTGGTCCCTGACTTTCAAAGTACCAATTTAGTACTACTAACACTATAGGTTAACAAGGGTCATTTGTAAATACTGATAAATTTACATTTTGCAGTGCAAACAGTCATAATAAGTAGGAAACCCAATAAAAGGAAAATTGGAAAATAATTAATTGTGCAACAACAATTTCAAATGTTTGTGTTTGTAATCTTTTGGACAGGATTCGTAGCGGTCATTAAATTCCTTAAAAGTCAGTGAATTTGAAGCAAGGTCATTAAAGTCATTAAAAGTCATTAAATTTTGTAGAAAAGTAAAAAAAGTCATTAAAAGTCTTTGAAATATATTTGTATGAAGGAAAAATAAAAATACGATGTATTTTAATAATTATTTTATTTAATTTATGATTACATACCTGCCAACCGTTCCGCTTTGGCGGAACTGTTACACTTTTAAACCTCAAAGTCGGTTAAAAGCGGAACGTTCCGCTTTTCACGAGAAAAAAGAAATATTAATGATGATTCTTTCTGGACACATATATTTCCAATTTTAAAATGAAAATTCCTTAGAATCCTGACTGGATGACTAGGCTAGATAATGGTACTCATTTAACATGCATGTGGTCACCTTTTCATGCCCAAAAGACTCCCAAAATTGATGCATTTTGGTCGATTATCGGACCTGCATGTTATCAGGTTTTGCATACAAAAACTCATCTCTTTTTCCTCAATGAATATTACCTTAGTAAGAAGTATGTAATGTGTATTAATGAACGATGACGTTTGAGATGATGCTGGACTGATTTCGTGTAGGCCTATATGTATACTCTAATATCAAGTCATGTTTAAGTCTAAATTAAATTGAAGCAAACTTGGGTCAAAGGTTTGATATGAACCTTTTAGCTGTATCCTTTGGCTTTGTGTGGCCGTCAGTCGGGGTGGACTTGGGGTGGGGGTGGGGGAGGTTGGGTAGGGGTGTGTATGTATTTCCCTTGGGATAGGCCTACTATTTTAGTCCCAATTTGTAGTGACATCACTCTGTATGTTTAACATACTGAATTTTACAAATTACTTTTATCATACAATGTATTCTTCATGCACATTATTACCCCCATGTGGGCCCCCTCCCACATACCCAAGGTGTGGGGGTCAAAATTTGATGAATCATTGTTTTTATATTATGCATTATATATATCAATTTCAGTCATGTAGGCCATGTTATTAGGCAAAAAAGAAACTTTAAAGAATGTCTCTCATGTACAAAAGTATAGGAAACTGAAAACTTTAAAGCATGTTTTCTGGAAGAAGGAAGCACTTTTTATTAAAAGTGTAAAACAAGCCAGGAGCTTTGAAATACACATTAGTACCCCGGCCCTTCCCATGTGGGCCCCTCCCACATACCTGAAGGAGGGGTGGGGGCAAAATTTAATGAATCATCGCTTTTATATTATGCATTATATATATATCAATTTCGGTCATGTAGGCCATGTTATACAGGCAAAAAAAAACTTTGAAGAATGTCTCTCATGTACAATAGTATAGGAAACTGAAAATTTAAAACCACTTTTATAGGATGAAGGAAGCATTTTTTCAAAAAAGTCTAAAACAGGTCAAAATGGTGTAAAACCCTCTGGCTTCGGGGCTTCATCCACTCGACCCCCACCGGGGCTTTGCCCCTGAACCCCCGCTGTTATATGCTCGGTCGCCCAAGTGCTCCCGCGCAATATGTGTTCCACTTTTGGGGTTTCTGGGGTTGGCAGGTATGTGATTATTATGTATTACTTTATACTTTCCCGTTAGATAAATTAGAACAGTAGATTAGTTGAGTAACCCTTCAGAATTCAGCAGCTGAACCTACAGGCTGTAGTATCAATGTATATTTGTATAGGGTAAAACTAACTGGTACTTATATTAAGAGGTACAAACATAACTGGTACTTATATTAAGATGTACAAACAATACTGTTCAACACATCCGAGGTATGAGATTTAATAAAAAGTCATTGAAAAGTGTATTTGAAAGTCATTAAAAGTCATTGATTTCACTGTGGTCTTGACACTATGAACCCTGTTGGAGAGTACACAAATTATTGTTGCAAAGAGGCAGCCATCTGGAAAACATGAAAAAATGATGCCAAGTATATTTGATGTTGGTTGTTTATCCATTAACCCTAACCCTACCCGTGGTTTTTTGGCTATCGGAAGGGAAAGAAGGAACGAAAAAGGAGAGAAGATGAAGAAGAAAGTCACTTGGCACCCCCAGGATTCGAACCTCAGACCCCTCGCGTGCCACGCAGAAGATCCCCAGCATGTAGCTACACGGGTGACGTTGGCCCGGCCAACGATTCCCTGGGTATATATGACTTGGTCTGATTGCGTCATCAAGTCCCGTGGAATGCATGCACGCAGAGTGGTTTTAATAGTGAGCTTTAGTGAGTCCTAGTTGGGTTAGGGTTAAATTTGTTTTTGTTCTCTCTGTTGTGTTTTAGTTATTACTGCAGCTCAACAATTCTACAATGGTACCACCTCTATACCAGTAAACAGAAAAGATCCCAAGTCACCGAAACGGGTCACAAAGACACTCAACATGATCACAAACCCAGAAGAGAAACGAAAAGTTATCGGCGACATGTTCATGAGAATAGCGGACGAGGTTTGCATGGAGTTGAACTTGAAACCTGAAGATACCATACTGGCACAAGGTGGGTTGTGATTCATTTGCATATGACTACTCCCTACTCCAGAAAAATGCAGCTCTAATTTCTTGGAATTAAAAAAATATTATCTTGTTTTGCCAAATGAAAAATAGCTAAATCTTAATCCTTTATTAGTTCTAACTGGCAATGAAATTAAAATTTGGACAATTTGAGGGAAAATGGGCCAAAAACATGTAATTTTGCATGTTTTCTTACAATTGTAGTCATAAAATTCAAAGACTTAGCACAAGTCTAAGCATTCAAAATCTTGATTATAGGCTAAGAGTGAGCTCAAAATTTTAGAATTTATGTTAATTTTCATAATTGGTTATGGAAAATATTAGAAAATGTGTTATCTAAAAGTTAGAATGCATAACTTGACATATAGTCTTTGGGCTTGATATCACAGCATACGAAAATCACCCTAAAACGCATGTTTTTGGCCCATATTAGGATTTAGCTCCGTTTCATTTGGGAAAACAGGATAATATTTTTTTAATTAAATAAAATTAGTGCTGTATTTTTATGCTCCACCGAGATGTCTCGCTAGATAAGCTAATAATAATTGGGAATAATCATCCATTGAGGAGATAACCAAATTAAGATGACTTTGTCCCTTTGTGCACATGTGATCACAGTGTAAGATTTAAACAAAAGTATTATGTTCTTGGTGCCAGAAATTTCCTTTATTGATACTGAATATCAAATGTGAATAGACTTAAGGGATCTAGAATGAGCGTTTATGGTGTTTCGACAGTATTTTTTGTGGGACATGAGAGCACCTCAGACGATCGAATTGCATTCTGAATACGAAGCATGTCTTTCTGATATCAAATAATTTTCATTTTTGAAATTCACGATATAATACAAATTTTATGACAAATTATTAAAATTTGATATTTTTGAAAATTTTGATATATAACAGTCTTCGAAATAAATTTTATAAATCTAATGATATATTCTTAAAGTGTATGTAGCTGGGAGGAAAAGCCGACGATCAATTGAAAATGTTGACCTTTTATATTGAAGATATGGATTTTTTTCCCCAAAAGACCTATTTTTTTTGGTGTTTTGGGAAAAAATCCATATCTTCAATACTTAAAGGTCAAAATTTTCAATTGATCGTCGGCTTTTCACCCCCACCCCCCCCCCACAGACTCTTTAAGTATAAATCATCAGATTTATAAAGATTACTTCAAGTACTGTTAAGGTTATACACAATTTTGCCATTTTCAGAAGCAAAATGGGATGCACGTAGCCCCCTTTAAACTTTTCTATTTCTGGAAATAAATATCGGAGAGAGAAAACGCAAACTACGTCTAAAAGCTGAAAGTGTAAGGGTCATTATTATGCTTGAATTTTCCACTTGGCTCAAAATGAAATGTACTTTTCAAACATTTCAATTTTTTTCAATATCCGAGCATCAAGATTTTTGGGAACACGGCCATAATTTCTCATTGGAAGTGGCGATTTTGTTGGGAACTTCGACGCACATTACAAACAAGTCAATAAAAGAATGTGCATATTCATTCTTGATATTGGTTGTCTCGATTTTTATATAAGCTTAAAATGTTGGCCGAATTTGAAGTAAAATGGCCTCCACTTGTATGTCGTTTTGTAACCAGTAATAATAATTCCGCAAGATTTCATAGACAAAATTCTGACCTACATTATTTCTATAAACCCTCTTCTGCATGCAGGTGCTATTTAAATTTTCATTTCGATAGCAGAAAATTGAGATATTTGCTATTTTTCCGACTCGCTGCTGCCAAATTGTCTAGTTTCGCGATAAAAAGATACAGCGAAATCAATTTTTTTTTCGAACCATTTCACCTCGTTTGCTTGTGCTTTGAAGTACAAACTTCAAAATTGATATAGTGATTCTATATTTCAAGCCGCGTCATACTGTGTTTTTCTTACCTCTGATTGTCGCTGCTCAAGGCCAAAATTCAAAATTTTCTGGACAGAAGTGACACTCTCATTTCTTTTTAAAACACGCTGTTTACGTACGACATTGTTACGACGGGCTGTATTTGCCAAGTGGTGTTGCCGAGGGCAAGTGGTGTTGCCGAGTTTGGATTTTAAAATATTTAGGTATTTTCTAGCTTAAAATCCAGCGCCAATGCTGCGCTTGCAACAGGTAGATATTTAGAAATCCATTTAAGGTATGGGTATGGGTATGGAAATTGGGGATCCCAAACAATTGGCATATGCCTATATATAGGCTATATGCAAAGGGATGGGGCATTTTGGCAGGCCAAGGGGAGGGGCCACAAAAATTTGGCAGTCCAGGGGGTGCGGACAAGCGATTTTTGGCTGGTCGAGACGGGAGGCAAGCAATTTTTAGCGAGTCGCTTGGAAATTTTGGCTTATAATTAGTAGGCTAATACCGGTACTGATTGCAGGCCGGGGGCGGGGGAGGGAATAAAATTAAATTTTGGCAGGTCGAAAGGAAGAATGACTTTACCTAGCACACATTAAAGGGGCATTTCGTGATCCACAGCCTCATACAACCCCATAGGCCTACGCCCTTTCTCACAAGTTAAGATTTTTATACCAGTCATCCCGCTCTGGCCACATGTTTAGGCATTTTCACGCAGATCAATTCATTAAGCAATGGAAAATATTGCCAAATTTGAATTTCGTTTTAAAAGCCTAGGCCTACTCCCCATTAAAAAAAACCACTAATTTTGGGGGATTAAAAAGTTCTGTAAAATGAAACAAAAGCCTGCCTCAATCCTAATTATTCATTTAATAGGCCAGGCCTTCATTTCTGAAAATAGCGGGAGCTCAGTTAGTCACTCTCCTATGTGTAGGCCTACTGAGGAGCTTGACAAGGAGCTCAATTATATAATATCAATATTAAACCATAGGATTTTCAAGAAGTGAGCAGCTCAATAAATGCCATTAGTAAAATTATTGGGCCTACGATTTTTATATTTTATTTGACTGTGATCCGTTTTTCTATAGGCTATACATGCCTACACTGTATATAGGCCTACCTTTAAAATTTCTAAAATTGGCGGAATTGAACAAGCTCTGATTTCTCATACGTCCAGCATAACCAAGGGCAACGGGGCGCCTAGCTATGGCCATACCCGTAGTGGCGGAACCAGAATTTTTTCCGGGCATGGGGCCCGGGGAAGTGAATTTGAGACGAGGGCACTTATTGCACTTGAAATTGCCGCATAAAAAGTGGAAAATTACATAATTGTGGGGATTTTGCCTAAAAACTGGATGAGAAAGAACAAATATTGGGGAAATACTGCCCCCTCTAGCGGGCGCCACTGCATATCCATCCAAGCTCATCCATGATGCTAGAATGACGGAAGTTCTGGCGCTGAAATTCAATTTCAATATCACGAGTTTTTATCAGGGATTTTACCAAGGGAAGGCGATAGTGTAGGGTTTTGCTGATATACCAGGCAACACGAGAAAGGTGTGGCGAAATAAGGGAGTGTTCATTATAAATATTTTCCATTATCATACTTTTGACGCCGAGAGCATAATTATTTGAAGCGTACATCGTTTCAGTCACATGGTCACATTATTTTCTGTTGAAAGAGAAACGCACATGTCTCTGATTAGCTCGGGATTAGCTACTGCGGCCTGCGTGCTGGTCTGTTGTTGTCGAGTGGAAATGGGAAATTTATGAATGAACTTCCGCAACTTTGCAACATCATCACGCATGGCGTAGCTGGGATTTTTTTCCAGGAGGGGCAAGACTGTAGGCCCTATGGGGCGGGGCCCTAATCCACCAAATTTCCCACTGGGGGCGGGGGCCCAAATAGACAATTTTTGCCAGGCTTATGATACATAATATATGGTAGGCCTATTGAGCTGTATTGCATATCGCTTGAATTCCCCATCTCTCTGCCCCTCCTCTCACCCTCTCCTCTCTTTTTCCTCTTTCTCCCCCCCCTTTCCCTCTTTTTTTTCCTTGCACTAGGGGCGGGGCCCAAATAGGCAATTTTGCAATTGCCCCCCGGCAGCTACGCTTACTGTCATCACGGTAGACATACGCGGTAGGCCTACAAGCAGGGCTGTCAACTGTCCCGCATTGGCCGTGAGTCTCACGCATTGGGTCACTTTCTCACGGTCTCACGCCAAGGTTAATCTCACGCCTAGGTAATAAATCTCACGCAAAAAGCTGCAAAATGAGTAAAATCTCACGCATCGTCCTGAATAATTTGTTGCTCCTACCCCCCCCTCCCCCCCCCCCCCCTTTTCACATTCCCGCACCCCGTGGCCCAAATATTAATGGTTCAAAATGAACATTGAGTCGGCAAATCCCTGCACGCCCAGCTCTTTATACAGACAAATATAGTAGGCCTATCAAAATGTTGTATTTTTATATTTTCTGGTGGACTCGGGGGAATATCATGTCATGTAGGTCACGGCGCTGGGGGGGGGGGGGTCTCAAGGCATTTTGGTAGGCCTACCCATGATTGATTTGGGGAGGGTTTTTTTAGGAGGGCCGACCATTTTTTTAAATAAAAACACCTCGGGCGGGTCTCTTCAAAACATTTGTACCGCGGGGATCAAAGTCATCCAAATTTGGCCTAATTTGACGCTTTTTTAAGGGCACTTTTGCCAAAATGCGCCCAAAAGTTGGTCTTCGCTGTAAACCCACCCATCATAGTCGTTGAAAAGGTAGGCCTACCCCAAAACTGTGGCACATCCACTAACCCGAGGAGAGACCTCCAGGGTAAAACACACCTCTAGCGGGACCAGATTTATAATTTAAAATAGGCCTACATTTTGGAAGCCAGTCATCACGACAAAACGGGCTATGGCAGTGTTAATGGTATTAACACTTTGATTTTAGGCTTAAATAACGAGTGTAGGCCTATAAATTACAAATTTGCACACACCCGGGGGAACCTTCTCAAGCTGGTTTGGGTAAGGATGTGAGGCTGTGACTCCGAAAAACTACGGTACGATTTTAAACCAAATTTGAAGAAAACAGACCCAAAATTGTATCAACTTTTGGACTGAAAGTTTTCGCAAATTTTTACTTTTTCGAGAAAATTATTGAAAATACCCTTCTTGAACCTAATTTTCATGACACTGAGGGTCAATAAAATCATGGCTAAAAATACAACAGAGTCTAAACTAAATGGCTGAAAATGCACCCCAAATCTGCCGCACATCCCCACGACACATTTCACCTTAGGCCTATAGATTTTGAAAATTGTCACAATAAAATAGGCCCGAACTTATCCCAAATTATCCCCCGAAAAAATATTTTTTTGCAGGTTTTTTTGAGTCTTATCATTTTTATTCTCAGAGAGGATATGGGTTGATATTTTTAGCAGGGTACAATTTGTCTTGTTTTTTGACGTTGAAGTTCCAGATTCTTTTTTTTTTATATGTTATTATTCATTTATTTATTTATACCCCGGGATTTATACCCTGTACGTGGGGAAAAGTACACACGGCAGCTACAGAGAAACCACGAAAAACTCCTGTGAAGTGCATGAAAATGCCCAAAATGTGCCAACCGAAACACCCGAACAGGAAGATAAAATAAAAAACAAAACCAAAAACCCAGGAAATTTCCCGAAATAAGTTCCAAATTCTTTGTCCCCACTAAAATATATGAACACTCCCTTATGAAGTCTGCCCTCTTCCGCTATTCTGGTAGTAGGCGTTGACAATTACCTTCATATTTTTGAAGCATGTTGAACCCGATTTGTTCTCTATTCACATTTTTAACGTTGCAAGTAACATTTCAAGACCTCTATTTGTGACAGGTATTTATTATCTTGCTAGAGATGTGCCTAAAGTTGAAATTCAATATTTCGGATCGCAAAGATCGAGAGATATAAAGTTGTTGAATATCAGTTTAACACCATGGATCATATGGGCGTCTTATATGAACGATTACGATAACTAGGCAAAAATGGCTGGGATACAGGTTGTGTAAATACGACATGAATATTCATGAACTATACAGATTCCATTCTTCTCTAATAATAAAGATGTCAATCACTCTCCCAGACGACAGTTGCTTGGCGCTTGTAAACAAATCGAATAATAGTGCTTGATAACAGCTAAAAAATAGGCTAAAACACATTTTCACACAATTTTTCCGGATTTTTTTATTTCACATGATAAGTAGACATATTTTCTTACGTATAAGGTAATAATATATTTTTTCTGGAGGTAAAGCCCCTCAACACTTTGTTTAACCTTAAATATCAAAAATATCAATTTTAATGATTTGCCATAAAATGTGTATTACATTGCTAATTTCAAAAAATCAAAATTATTTGATATCAGAAGGACATTCTTCGTATTCAGAATGCAATTCGATATGTCTGATGTGCGCTAATGTCCCACAATAAATACTGTCCAAACGTTATTACCCCTTCCCTTAAGCAAATTGCCAGTACGTGTATTTTTTTATAACAATATGGAATGTAAAATTAATTATTCAGCTAAATGTTTTCTCAATAACATACACAAATTTGAAATTGATCTTTTTGCAGTACATGTTTATCTTTGTAATTTGAAATAAATGTTATTGATTTGCAGAATTTTGTACACAAAATTATAATAACTGACTTTTGATAAGTCAAGTGCCTATTAATTATAACGCCCATTATATGCCCATTTATAACAGGCACATTACGACCAGATTTGATTGAGAGTGCTTCCAAAATTGCCAGCCATAACGCAGAGGCAATTAAAACACATCACAACGACACAGAACTTGTGCGCCAATTGAGAGACCAGGGTAGGGTGATTGAGCCGCTGAAGGACTTCCATAAAGATGAGGTGCGAGTTCTTGGAACAGACTTGGGACTTCCTATAGATGTTGTGCAGAGACATCCATTTCCAGGTAACACAATATTATTTTGTATTATCTTTCACATGACCTTTTCAGGTCCTATTGGGGGATTTTAAAATAAAAAAATGGATGAAAAAGAAATAACACAACTTAAAGGTTTAATTTAACCCTTCAATGTTCACTACTTATTTGTGGCTTGTGGCCAAAGCATCAGTCTAGAGATCCAAAGGTCATCGGTTCGAATCAGGCCAAATGTTTTTGTTTGTTTGGTCCTTTTTTGGGGGGGTCAACATTTTATATGCACTGGCCATCCCAATCACCCAAGAGTTAAATTCCATAAAGTCACTGTGGTTAGGTTGAAGTTGCTATGTATCAATCTCTCTCACTCGCTCTCATATCATTCTGTCAGTGTACTAGTGTCCTTATTAATGTATTTATGTATGTTTTTATTGCAGGCCCTGGTTTAGCAATTAGAGTGATATGTGCAGAAGAACCCTATATGGGCAGAGATTTTGCAGAAACTAATGTTATTTTAAGAATACTTGTAGATTATGCACGAGCAGCAAGTAAGGTAAGGCTCTTGGCAGGAATTCTGTTGACCATAATTGAGTACCTGAGTGGAAGAAGGGCCCAACTCCATCAAAACTGTTTTTGAGATATTTAGAAAAAACTTAATATTTGGAAAAGTTTTATAGACAGAATGTTTTCATCTTCAGGGGACCTTTAATACATGTATACAATATTGTTAACATTCGAAATTATATATGATGTTTCCATGGCAACGGTACAGGTCTTAATACGAGCTGGAGTTGGGCCCTTCTTCCTCTAATATACTGCAAGTGCCAGTTCCGTAAGCAGATGTGTTATAAATAGCTACAGAAATTTGATAATTATCCATTGCACAAGTAGCATGTAATATATGTTAGCAAGAAAGTTTATTGTAGTGAAAAGTAGATTTCATGGATGAACAAAATTCCTCTTTAACCCAATATTTGTGGAAGAAGGGCCCAAACCATGGAGTTGGGCCTGCCTTCCATGAAAACCATGATTAAGCGTACATGGAAGACTATTTAGAGAGTGGATTTTGGTTCATCTTTCATACACAAGGAAGAACAATCTGCTGGCAATAAAATGCTGGGTCTAACTGATTTTTGTAAAAAAATTGGAGTTGGGCCCTTCTTCCTCTCAGGTATTAATATGTAGCATTGCAAGTCATCTTACCGGTTACAAAATTAGTAAAGTTATACTTTAATTGTCCTGATCTCTAGCAAAGGGTTCCATAAAGCATTATAACTACTAACCCTAATTGTAGCTGTAGAATACAGCTCCTCTTTAACAAAGAACTTTTTTGTGTATTGCATGTATAAAGAGCATATAGTTGGAAGGTTTAAGATGCTGACCAGTGATAGTTGTAAAAAGCTTATATTCTAATTAAACACATGAATAGGAAGCTTTACTGAATTATGTATATAGCTGGTATTATTCATTTTATAATTTCCAAACAGAAGGCTACTTATTTATGTTACCTTTTTAGCCATCTAAGTGAAACCTATGTCCTTGGAATACACATACAATGGGCTATTACAATTGAAATCCATACACCACACTATGGAAGATATGACCTTAATCTCTCACACAGGCAATGTAAATTCATCAGGAGTCGCCCATTTAGGTAACCCTGTTTGAAATTCACACTCCCTGTGTGTGAGATTAAGGTTATGTCTTCCACATGGGGTGTATGGACTTCAACTGGAATAGCCCAATTTCAGAATGTGCACACTTTCCTCCCATTAATAACGTATATGTTTGTGTTGTTATTATTAGCCACATGCTCTAATGGGGAGAATAAAGGGCTCAACATCTGAGGAAGAGAAAGACCTACTGACTGCAATCACGGTGGCATGTGATTTATCAGCTACGCTATTACCAATCAAAACTGTAGGGGTACAGGTAAGCTTTAAACAACAGGTTTGCACCCCAGACCTGCATTGGATTTTTCCCTTGTCATTAATTAATATGTTATAAAAGTAAATTTTGAATTCTTCTGTGGTATGTGCTGTGCATCGAACGTACACAAGCATGAATGCAGAAGTGATAAACAATCACCCTGTTAACGCTGATTGGCTGATCAACAGTTATGACAACGACCATTAGTGAGATGTAATGAGTACACAAGTCCGAAGTCCAATCAATCAATAGTGGGACAATAGCCTTTGATGTCATCCGCACAGTACATCTTATGTCCACATCTTAACTAAACCTAGTAAATGTGCGTCGGTGTATGCTTGCAAACAAGGACACACAAGATTTTTCACTCTACACTGCGGACATATCAGCAACCGAGGACAGTCCTCTGTCTCAAACTGCTGCAGTAGACCTCAAATGCCTGCTAAATGCATTTGAGCGATACTTACTCAAAACTGCAGACTATGTGTGTAAAAAATACAGTTAGCAGTTGATGGCTAAAATTCTGTTTTGTATCATACTCACAAAAAGTCCGCCATTTTAATCCACGGTTTGGCAATGAAAACATGATACACACATCTGCGGTTAGATAGCAATACACACTGTTCTCGGTTGGAGGCAAACACACACAGGGGTGTGTGGTTTTGTGTGTAGGGGTGGTTGTGTGTCTTATATGTATTGATGTGCCTGTCTTTGTTTTGCATGATATTGTCCAGCATGAATTTGCCGGGATGAATTGTTATCCCCTTTTGCTTTAGCCACGAGGGTGATATTGTGATACTTCAGAGAATAAATGTTTTTAACATCTACTACCATGTGATAGAAGATAATTATACAGGTCCAATAATTGGATGGGTGGATAACAGTCGATATCCACAAGTGTACTATAAAAGCAGTCTTCTTTATTAAATAGTTCTTAACCTCTAAATTATAACTCTTCTAAATTGGTGAAATATTTGAATTGCATGTTACAGGGTGATTGTAGAACATACAGCTATGTAGCAGCTTTAACCTGTGATGGAGAACCTCACTGGGAAAACCTCTTAACGTTAGCTAAAATCATACCCAAGATTTGTCATAATATTAACAGGTAAGATGCTCACAAACTCAAGTTGACTAAATACTGGAAATTATTCCTAAATACATTGGCTTCCTTGATAGCTCAGTGGTATGAGCACAGGTCTAGATACCCAGGGATCCCAGGTTCAAATCCTGGTCAAGTATCAAATTTTCCTTCCTTGGTCTACTGTAGGGAAAGAATAAATTTCTTGCTAATCTATAATTGCATTAATTCAATAAGTGTATACTTTTGATAAGGCAAAAAAAAAAGTTTGTCTCAAAGCTCACGAGTGGTTTGAAAACATGCTAAATGCGACCCCCGACTTTTTAATGGTATTTTTGGAACAAAAGTCTGATTTTCGCCAAATTTTTCTGAAAAAAACTTAAAAATTTAAACAAAAAAAATTCTGCATTCTTTTTTTTCAAATCGCGCGATTTTACAAATGCGCGCGCAAGCTTTCAGACAAACCTTTTTTTGGCCTAAATAACATGTGAAGAACATGTTATTGATATCCATTGATATCTTTGCCATTCTGTCATTTCAGGGTGGTCTATGTATTTGGAGATCCTATCAGTCACAATATCAATGATGTCACACCAACCTTTCTCACACCAGGAGTATTAGGTACACTCAGACAGGCGGATCATTTGGGTAGAGATGTGCTACTCAAAAGTGGTAGGTCATTGCACAGTTTTAAAGCTTGTAAATTTTGATTGCCTTCAGCTCCAGCAATATTAATTAATTTATTTATAACATTCGGCTGAAGCCAGGCTAAGCCCAATAGTGCTCAGACACTACTAAATTCAAGGGATGCCATCCGGATATGACGGGACAAGTATATGGGAAAAGGTCCGATTTTAGATGCTGGAGGAAAAACCTGTGAGGACAAACAAACATGGATCGGTAACCGCATGTGGCACCAGGGGAATTGAAACCCGGCCACAGTAGTGAGAAGCGAGTGAGAAGACCTCTACTCTAAACTGTCCTCATTGGGCAATCTCATCCAATTGTTTAACCACTATTAAGTTATGTTAGCACATCTATGACAGTAACAAATGTGCCAAAACCTGAATGTTAACTTTTACAATACTTGTGATGAGCAAATCACTGAATGGGTCTTTAAGAGAAAGGATAAGGAGAACTAAAAACATGTTGAAGGGAAAAAATACTTATGCTGCAATTTTTTGTTTACTTTTGACAGGTTACTACAACAAGATAAGTCAGATGCCAGTGATTCTAGTCCCTCTTCACTTTGACCGTGACCCAGTCAAACATGAACCGTCATGCCAACGCAGCATTGTGATCCGTACCTTTGTTACAAATGACTTTATGACAGGTATTCCAGCTGAGCCAGGCAAGCACATCAAAGAAGAGGTAAAAAAAATATACTTGCTAATTATAACAGAATTTCTGGGTTTTTGTGAGATCAATTGAATTCAAAGGATGCAATTGTATGATAGTCCAGTGGAATTATTAGCGATTTTATATTTTTAAAATGGTTTTGAAAATGTCACTTATCCCGGTTTCAATCATTTTGATAATTTGTATAACCTGCACTGTCGAAGGTGGTCTAGGTTGAGGATGACACCTACCTTTACTTTATTTTCTCAATTTTTTTCTTTTATTTCTTTCTACAGGTGA
The DNA here is from genome assembly GCF_039555335.1 of Amphiura filiformis. NCBI lineage: Eukaryota > Metazoa > Echinodermata > Ophiuroidea > Amphilepidida > Amphiuridae > Amphiura > Amphiura filiformis. Next base: position 40,204,484 of record NC_092636.1, on the reverse strand, counting down.
TAATCGATATGGTGACTGCTATTCAGACCGTTCCAGGTGTGTCTCGTGTCATGTACGATCTCACCGCTAAACCTCCAGGAACAACAGAATGGGAATGAAAAGACAAGGGCTAGGATAGATCTGAAAACAATGAAATGAAAAGACAAACAAAGGAAGGACTTGGAAACAGATCTGAATACAATGAGCAGAGTTGCCAACAAATTTCAGCCCGAATCGCGAGTCAAGTAATCGTACTCTCATAACCATTTCTATGTGACACCACTGGAAGTCGCGGGAGCCAATGTTGAAAAGTTGCCGAATTTTTTTCATTACTATTGGTTTATATGGGACAGAAAATTTTAGGAAGTCATTGGGAAAATCTTCAAAAGTCGCTTTATTGGCTACCAAATCATGGATTTGGCAACCCTGACAATGAGATGACAAGATAAAGGAAGGACTCGGAAACAGATCTGAATACAATGTGATGAAATGGCTCTGTAGTTTGTATTTTGCCCTTAAAGAGCCACCTGTGGTGGACTGTCCACCAGTCCCAAGAGAAATGGATACATACCACCATGTTGTCCTTGCACATGAAAACAAAATAGTATGAAAAAAATGTTGTACCCATTTAACTTTCACGTGTTATATACTAGATTTGGTTTACTAACTTTATTGGATAGTTAACTAATTATACATTATTTAGCACAACATTTTGGATAAAAGTTAAAGAAAATTAACAATTTCAGCAAATGAATCTTCCAGGGTGGGGTACTCAGTACAAATGACCATTATGGGGATGTGCCGCAAACATGCGTAGCATTTTCGGCCTTTTGGTATATCAGTGACCCCTTTTTCTAGACCAGATTTTGCGAAAAATAGACCAATTTTGCTTAACTGAAATTTTTGAGATTTCTTAAAAATTTGGGGGAAAAGTTGTAAAAATCAATACAATTTGTGTTTAAAAGTTAATGGATACAACACAAATGGAAGCAGCCCTTTAAACACTGTTAGTCAGACAAAGTATCGACATGAGCAATGCATTTTTAGCATTACATGAAAAAATATACATGTACAAAACCGGCAAAACCTTTAAGGTTAATTCTGATATTCTCTGAATAATTTTGCTCTGAAAACTTGGCTCTACTGTGTTTGTATATCATCACTTATGGAGGGAGGTTTGTGTACATTTGGATTTGCCATGAGCCCAACAAACTTTGATTGCAGGGTCTAGATTTAGAAGAGAATCACAGAATCGATTCTCGTAAGAATTGGTTGCGAGAATCAATTTCTCTCATTGTATCATACAGTAAGTGCAGTGACTATGATATATTTTGATTCTCGCAAACCAAGACGAAATCCAGGCCCTGGATTGTAAGTGAATGCTTGCTTGTAATCTGCATGTAATGCGTTGTGCCAATTAAAGAAGTGTACTAAGCGTTGGTAACAATTATGGAGGTTCACTGTTGGTTATCATGCACGGCAATCTTATTTGATGCATCTTATGGTTTTATGGCTATACAGATTCAGAGATCTCCAAGTCAAACTCTGTGCGTATGATAACTTGAGGGAATATGGACAAAACTAACTCCTTAACAGCACATTCAATTTACTTTTATTTCACCTTGTGGGGGAGCTTATATTTTCATAATGCTAGGTCATCTGTAACCTACATTGTGATGCGATCAAGGAAAATCAGCACCACCCTGCTCGCGTGACTCCTCTTTAGGGGCGTTGGGCAGTAAATAATCCAGATCCAGATCCAGAAATCAGTCGGAACCCAGAAATATTGATTATAAGATATAGCCAAGCAAAGGAAATATATTCTTTTGTTTCCTGTTGTTTTGGAAGCTCTTTTTTAATTAATTGCTCATATCTTTGGAACTGGTTGTTCAATTTCAATGGTGTTTTCTGCAAAATGCAGCTTTGTAAATGTTTTTTACTATCCTATAAGAAACTGAAATTTTGATATTTGTTAGTTCCGACTGATTTTGCTTGATCGCATCACATTTGTGCCAGTGCATGAAAAATGCATCCTATAGATATTTGAAGTAATTCTTGGCCGTACATGTGCCGTACTAAGAATGTATGCAGCTGCAGTATACAGTGGAGGCATGGATTCTTCCAGATTGCGTTGCATGCCCACGTATTTGCAAAGGAGCTTGTAGCCAAATTGATGCTAGGGCCAAGAATTACTTGACATATTTGTTCATGTATTTAATGTATTTTTCTTCAAAAATCATGTGAAAAAATAGGCATTTAATTACATGTGACCAGCTGAATGACTATGATCTTTTTGTTGTTTGATGTATTAAATAACTTTATATAAGAATATGATGGAAAACATTCCAGGAATAATTACATGATATGATTTCATTGATACAATAAATATTGTCCAAGATGAAGAAAGATGATTATTATAAAACACTAACATTTTAAAATTGCTTGGTAACTTTTTTTCACTGTAGAGTTATGGTGCAGCAAAGGAAAAAATGGCCAATTTTCTTGTGCCAAATATCAGGTTTGTGTACCATAATTGTTGCATGTACTAGAGTGAACATTTTTGAGGTGTCCATAGATTGCAATGACGTATACAAGCCCTTGTGCTATTTACATAGCTGTCATTTATACTGTCATTCATGCATATTCTGTGTGGAATTAGCCTAGCACAGAAATCTTGTATAGAAGGGTTATACAGCTTTATTCCATAAACTGCTTTTAAGCAGTATTAAAATACCTTGATGGAAGTCTTTACACTAGTCGAACTCATAAATATCTTAAACCAAGGATACATCAAAGTATCATTCCAAATTGTGGCTAAACCATATCAGGCTTTAGCCATTAAATGTCGGAGGTACACCATTTGCCCTCCTTGGATGACAAACCTAAATGGTGCATACTACAGCATTACACACAGGGCAATTGTGAGTGGATACTCTTTGGGTCTAATCTCAGAGAATTCAGGAAATTGGGCCATAAAATTCTGTAAATGTTTACTTGTCTTTAAAAAAAAACACATGATATTTCAGCATAAAAAGAGCAACAACAAAACATTGGGGGTGGGGGGCAATACCCAAGTAGCTTATTGCTCGGATAAACTCAGACGAAAATATTTCTTAATGCTGTGCGCAGGTACTCGGCCAGATCAGATTTTTAAGGAAAATTACCAACACCTCTGTTATGATTGGTGTTTCCAAGTTGGTGCTCCAACTTTCTGTCATCTACCCTGCTATTTTTATTATACATCAATCACTTTCAGATTTTGAAATATATCGATGCAGTGGAGGTGTTTAATTTGATTTATTTTGAATATGTGACCTGCTACCACAAAATGAGAGTTAAGTCGAAAGTTTGTAGTTTCAAAATGTCCTGGCTACTGCATTGGTGTTCTCTGTTTCATGCGCACCTGTTCAAGCTAATGTATGTGTGTGCGTCCTTTGTGAATGTAAGCACAATGGGCCATTCACAAAGGACACACTACTGGCTTGTACAAGTGCGCGGTAAACAAAGAACATCAACTCAGCAGCCAGGATGTCTTGAAACTACCAACTTGCATCTTTATGCTCATTTCGTGGTAGCAGGTCACATATCATTTTTGCATGCTTGTAATTAACAGTAACATTTAAACATCACTGCAAGAAAATTGGCAGCTTATTTGAAGTTTTTGTACTTATGCCCCTTAAATCAAACACTTAGAAGTAATATGTGCCTTCTTAAATGTTGGGTTAGACTTTCTCAAGTGCATATTAATGCTTGGCTAGATCTCTGCATTTATTGACATTTATATTAATATCAAGTTTTTATCATCAATTATGTTGTTATGCAATTATGCTGTTGGGTTGAAGTGTGCTGTGGCATATTGGTTTGATGTCAGTTTGAAGTAAGTCTATCTTTGATGTTAACATTTTATATCAATCATACATGAATTAGACTGTTTATACCATTCATTATTTTACCATCAGCCAAGCCATTCAAACAATTGCTATCAAGCATGTAGTATACAAATATTAACCATCTATGAATGTAATGACCCTGTTCAGTTGTCATGAATTTGGCTATTTCTTAAGGGGGTACTACACCTCTGGCCAATTTTTGCCTATTTTTGCATTTTTCTCAAAAATTATAGCGCATTTGTGACAAGTAAGATATGTATATTATAGGGGCAAGGACTACAACTACTGCACTGGAAATTTTATTTCAACACAGACAACAATTGTGGAGTTAGTCAAAAATGAGGGAAACCAATAAATCAATAACTACTTGCCGTGAGTTGATGAATTTTCAGTGCAGTAGTTGTAGTCCTTGCCCCTATAATATACATATCTTACTTATCACCAATGCACTATAATTTTTGAAAAAAAAAAAAAAATAGGCACAAAATTGGCCAGGGGTGTAGTACCCCTTAAGGCCAAGAAGAGATGAAAACTTTTAGAACTTAAGATTGATTTTCTATAAATGTTATAGATTTAAACAAAATCAGTGAGAAAATAGTTTTAACACATTTTTTCTGCTGCTTCATTTTGTGCATGAAAATATCCTTTGACTCTTATCAGAATAGTCAACTGCAGATCCGTCGGATAACGCTTTTTCAATGGGAAATGAACTTTGCTGCTTGGATGATGTCACAATGAGGTTAGCATTTATTCCGTACTGAAAAGCGTGTTCCAACGGATCTGCGCTCGACCAGCCTCTATTTTGTCTTTAAATATGGACTGGGAAAACTGCTCCTAAAACGAAATGTGTACAGCAGTGTACAACAATTAATGCCCCATTTTGTGAGAAAATTAATTGATATGGCTACTGTGGAACATATTTTGGGAGTATTGAAATTTTGTGTCTTGGAAAAAAAACCCATGTTTCTGCAAAATGAAATTTTCTCAATTTGTACATTTCCTTATTAAAAGGCCTATTGGAAAAATAATCATGTGCATGAAAATTTCGCAAATCAAATGCACTCACAAAATTTTTATGTTTATGCACTGCGCAGGCATGAGAATTTTCAGGTTTAAGCCTGAATTCAGGCTTTTTTTGTCCAAATTTCCACACTTTCTTTTAATTTCAGCCAGTTTTTGGCCTTTTTAGCCTAATTTCACACACTTTTTAGGCTTTTTCTAACTTTTCAGGTTTTTTCATGGATGATCATTCTCATGTCTGTGCACACAAACATTTCATGTTTTACAGTATTTCATACACATACAGCCCAAACCTGTTGAAACCGGATTTGTTCATGGGTCATATTCAATTTGGGTTCAAGATGCCAGTGACATTATTAATTATTTCTGGAAAGTTGTATCATTCTCGATTTAAAGTTTATGTAGGCATAAGAAACTTTTTGTGTTTCTTCAAAAGAAACTTGAGCCTTGTGGTATTATTTATATATTAGTGATGGAATAAAAAACATGGTGCAAACCATGATAAAGCAGTGATGTGTGAAATATGATTGTCATTTTGAGATCCTTATGATTTGTTACCCAAAACCAAATCTACCACAGGGGGAGTGTGAATTTGAAATGGAATGGCCCATTGGAAAGTGTACAAAGTCCACAACTTCAGTTCTGGAAGGGTTTCAAATGTGCCCATTTCCATCACAGAAAAGAGTACGATTCTGGTTTACTCTGCACACCCAATGTTTTTGGCACAATTCTGGTTGGTTTACCCAGAGATCCGTACACACAGCCTAAACCGATGTCAGCAACATTCAAAAATGTGACTCTTAATAATTGATCGATTATCCATGATGTCATGGACATGTTGAACCAATCACAGAACAGAGTTTTGCCTAGTCTTGAGCCAGACTGTATGTCAGGACTGGCACAAACTGGTTGTGTAAGAGATGATAATTTATTAATATATTAACAGATCTGTGATATTAAGAATCGCAAAATGTATGCCGTCCTTGGACTAGCATCAGAGTGTTTCGGGCCTGCTTTACCCTGCGTTTCAGGGTTAGGGTTAGGCTTATACTTGTGCGTAGAATTATTCCCAGAAAAGGTATAAAATAACTCTTAGAAAAGGTATCAGAGCTAATGTGTTCCAGAAAGTTTGATATCAGTCTTGATTTGTGTAGATTTAAAAAAGTGTTTTTCTTTGAAAGAAACTCGTGCCTATTGCAAGGTATTAGTGAAGTACCGGTAAAAGAAGAATTGATGCAAACCATGGTAAAGTAAACTGAGCTCAAAAAGAAACTTATAATTTTTCACAAGGACATATCTTGAAATCCTGTCTATCAAATTCTACCAAAATTACACACAGGTTTACTTCAATGCTCTACTCTTAACACATGTCAGTAACCAAACAGTTATCCAACTGACACAACAGCAAAATGCACTGACATGGAACAGCTAACTGGACCACATTCACAGCCCAGCCCTGTTTCATGAAAAAAGTGTATGAAAAGCAGAAAGCGGCACCGTTTTATCATCAGAGCAAGGATCTTGTGTGCATTCTCACAGATTTTTTGTGCTGGGTGCCAAATGTTGGGCTGTGAAAGTGGAGGAAGTCCAGGAAGCTGTCCCATGACAGTGCATTTTGCTGTTGTGTCAGTTGGACAACTGCTTGGTTACTGACATGTGTTTTGAGTAGAGTATTAAAGTAATCCTTTGTGTAATTTTGGTTCATTTTGATTGACAGTATTTTAAGATATGACCTTGTGATTCACAAGTTGTAAAAAATTATCATAAGTTTCTTTTTGAGGTCAGTTTAGTTTATCATGTTGCGATACAATGAGATTAATGACCCAAAATATAGCTCTAGCAGGAAGAGATATACAAAGGGATATGTATTACCAGTGCTGGCATAAACACACCAATACGAATCATCCATTGAGGCAAATGGTCGACTCATGGGGTTTGGGCAAGTAGGGAGCAAGTTAGTGTTCCAATATCTGGCCCCCTGGTTACCTGAGACGAATCAGAAGAAAGCACTTTTGTGTGGCCCTTTTTGTGTCTCAACAATATATTGAGAAGTAAAAGGCATATGATGTCTTACCAATGATGTCTCAATTCAGAAAAATGTGGTATACTTTAGAGATTTTTAAATTGATACAAAACCTGGAGACACATTGGAACACGGTCGTGTATGCATTTTAAAATTTAAAGTTCACCATATTTTTCTGAATTGAGACACAAAATGAGCATTTTTGGGCAATTTTAGCTGATTTTAACAAAATTTCCACTTTTTTTGCATGAAAATTGTCAATTTTTCATTTTTTGGACCTGTTAAGGGATGGAGTTTGGACAGTATTTTTGTGGGACATGAGAGCACATCAGGCATAAATTTACGAAATAATACAAATTTTATGACAAATTATTAAAATTTGATATGTTTCACATTTTTGATATATAACAGTCCTCGAAGTAAATTTTATAAATCTAATGATATATTCTTAAAGTGTATGTAGCTGGGAGGAAAAGCTGACGATCAATTGAAAATTTTGACCTTTCATATTGAAGATATGGATTTTTTTCCCAAAAATTTTTTTGGTGTTTTGGGGAAAAATCCATATCTTCAATGATCAAAATTTTCAATTGATCATCGGCTTTTCATCCCACCTACATACACTTCAAGTATAAATCATCAGATTTATAAAGTTTACTTCGAGTACTGTTAAATATCAAAAATGTCAATTTTAATGATTTGCCATAAAGTGTGTATAACATTGCGAATTTCAAAAAATCAAAATTATTTGATATCAGGACATTCTTCGTATTCAGAATGCAATTCGATATGTCTGATGTGCTCTAATGTCGCACAATAAATACTGTCCAAACGTTCATACCCCATCCCTTAAATGATTTGGTGATATAGTTTAGTCAACCTACAAGGCTAATAAGTGGATTGGTGATTCCAAATAGATGCCATAACAGAGATGGAACACACATCTAAAGTACACACAAATAGGCTCGATTCCTATCCCTGTAGGTATATTCGTCTCGGCTGGTTACACCATTGTATGCAAGAAATCAAACAATGCTACAAGTCATAAAGTTTTACATTAAACTGCAGTAAATACAGTCTATTTATTTACAATGTTTTTGAAAACAGCTTCAAATTGGCACAAATGAAGCGATATATTATATACAGTTCACACAAAATATACCATACCATTTGTTTTTGTTGTCCTATTCAGCTGTGACAGCTGTAGTGAGATGAATTTTATTCTATCAATGACACATTTTGATACTTAAAATAAAACTAGATGGACCGCGGTTCTCGGATGTTGCGGTTTTGGACGCACAGCATCGACCGTGATGCCTCCACCAAAGGGTGTGATGTGGCACTTACCTGATGACCCCAAAATGACCTTCCAAAAATTAGGCTCTAAATGTTGACTACCCACCAAGTTTCATGCCCATAGGATAGTTTTTACTAATTCGACCTCAGATGACCCCTGGTGACCCCAAAATGTCCTTCAAAAAACTTGGCTCTAAATGTTGACTGTACCCACCAAGTTTCATGCCCATATGACAGTTTTTACTAATTTGACCTCAGATGACCCCTGGATGACCTCAGATGACCCTGAAATGACCTTTCAAAAATTTGGCTCTAAATGTTGACTGTACCTACCAAGTTTCATGCCCATATGACAATTTTTACTAATTTGACCTGAGATGACCCCTGGGTGACCCTGGATGACCCCAAAATGACCTTCAAAAATTAGGCTCTAAATGTTGACTGTACTCACCAAGTTTCATGCCCATACGACAGTTTTTACTAATGTGACCTCAGATGACCCCAAAATGACCTTCCAAAAATTTGGCTCTAAATGTTGACTGTACCTACCAAGTTTCATGGCCATATGACTATTTTTGCTAATTTGACCTCAAATGACCCCTGCATGACCTCAGGAGACCTTGACCCACTAACCAATACAAACTTGTTCTGTCTGGGGTCAAGATGCACCCACCCACCAAGTTTGAGGAACGTACGACCCCTAGTCTCCGAGAAAAGAGGTAAATAAGGAAAATGGGCCCCTTGACCTCAAATGACCTTTTACCTCAGTAGATGACCTTGAACCTCACCCAAAAAAAGTAGTCAGAGTTTTTGACCATGACCCACCTATCCTGAAAATCTGAAGTCAATCCACCCATCCATGCCCGAGATATAGCCTCCGGACGGAAGGATGGAAGGACGGACATTGCAAAAAACAGTATGCCTCGCGGTGGAGGCATAAAAATTTCAAACTTGAAACCATGTTACATGTACTTTCTTATTCCCTGCTAACTTGATTAGATTTCTATACACCCTGCAAAACCATACTATTATGGTAGCGTAAGATCGACATCAAAAAACAACTTGAGTTACATAATGCAGCACCTGGCTAAGCGTTTCTTTTTCAGTGTTTCAATCTGGAGTTGATAGTTCCTATATACATTTGCAGGCCTGTAACCATCCCAGCTATGCTACACAATCATCTACCCTTTCCGTTTTCAGGCTACACAATCGCTTTCAGTTTTCCACTTCTCTAGAGTATATATTTAATTATTGTCATTATTAACAAACATTATACTATAATATTTTACTCTTAGGAGTCGGTGACATCATCGCGCATTTCATTGGCTACAGTTTCAAATCACGAGCTCATAGGGCTGACATAAAATAAAGTCTTCAAAGTACACTGCTGAGCAGTGGTGCGCCTGAAAAATAGGCGGAAATTCCCAAATCCAATCCAATCCAATATGCATGCATTTTAAAGATTGGCATAGATAGGCGAAAAACAGCTGCCTCAACATGTTGATGTCACAGACCAGAAGTAAATACACTATGTCTCGGTACATCAAAAGCTAGATACTGAATTCCACATGAAAGAAATTTAAAACTAATGCCTATCACATTGATATATTTATCACATTAATACTAACTGGATGGTAAAAACTTTGGTTCTAACCAAAACATGACATAAATATTTACTGTAGTTGAAAAAACAAGCCATATTCCTAACACAAACTCAGAGTTTACTATTGATATTATCAAAGATGTATATAGTGCCTTTTATAAAACTTGTATCACAAAACAGATTCTTATCAATTTAAATATTAGCATTAACAATCCTATTCAGGGCTTTCCTATAGAAATATTCACTAATATCACACAGTGAGTAATTATGTCACACAGAGGTGATATAATTAATATTGAATGGCTTTGAGTGTGATCAATGTATTCTTTCGTCATTCAGCAGACATGAATAACGACATTTCAAATTAATAGTCATATAATAAAATTTTGTATTGTTCAGTTTTCACATAAGTACCGTACAATATATAGCCGAATCAATCAGCTCAATAGTCACAAATTTACCACAGGGGTGTAGTACCCCCTTAAAGGTCCGTAATCCGATCGACAGCATCATCCCCGATTTTTTTCATTGTTGATGAGGTTTTGGTATCACATAATAGATACTATTTTTCTCATTACTATCCTGAAATTTGACGCTCCAAGTCGATGTATTTCGGAGAAATCATGAATCACAGCGGTTTTACAGGTATACCAGTTTGTAAACAATGGTAAATACTTTGGAATTCTGGGAGGAATTATGAACGAAATATCAGTCACCGCAACAGCTACTTTGGTTTCGCGTCATACACATTCTGTGAAAAAGCGAACCACACTAACTGCTGAGGAGACGGTGCGCCCGTATATATAGTTATGAAAACGGCAACAGTAAGCGTGGTGTGCTAAATAGCTCAATTGACTAGCGTTTGTTTTTTACCGAGAGGTACCGGTTCAAAACCCGGTCTCGGAAGGTTTTTTTCCTCTCCATTTTACCCAAACTTTTTTATATTCATTTGAAATGTACATATTGCAAGGGAAATATATTTTGTTTCCTTTTTCTGAAACGGTACGAAAAAAAAGACATTTTCCGTTCAATACGGGCCGGGCATTGTACAGCATGTCAGCATTCGTCATTGCCTGCCCAGATGCAATTCACGTATACCAAGGTATTGGATTGCAAATTTGGCTATTTATTCACATTTACGCTGAAAATGCTCTCGTTTTTTCACAAAGCAGCATAAAGGAGGCGATATTTGATATTATTATGTAATTTTAAAGACAATCCATATCCAAAACCAATAGGGTTACCCCCCTTTAAGGTGGCAAAAACAACCAATCCTAAAAATTGGGTGTTGTTTGGCAATGAAATTTAGTGGGATCCATATTTTACAGATACCACCATGAAATGTGTATCTTTACCTCATATTAAGGGGTACTACACCCCTGTGGTAAATTTGTGACTATTTTTGCATTTTTCTCAAAAAGTAATAACACACTGGTAACAAAAGTTATGTAAATTATTGGGGCAAGGAATCCAATTACTACACTGAAATTTCAGTGACTCAAGACAAGCGGAAATGAGGTACATCCTATGCGGTACCTTATTTCTTATCATAAATAATGAACCGCTTGTCTTGGGTCACTGAAATTCCAGTGTAGTAATTGGATTCCTTGCCCCCATAATATACATAACTTTTGTTACCACTGTGTTATTAGTTTTTGAGAAAAATGCAAAAATAGACACAAATTTATCGAGGGGTGTAGTACCCCCTTAAGAGGAAGCATTTGTATAATTTTAGTGTAAAGCAAAACTGACCCTGGTAAAGTTACACTTAACACTCAACTAGAACTTAATAATTCAGACAATACCAGGTGGCATAAAAAGGTTATTTTTCTTTAAAACAATATGAATCCTAAACTATGCACAATATTCCAATCATTTGGCATGTTCTCTTACATACCCACCCATTCATGCCCTGCATATTGTCACTGAATTGAATTGCCAATCAAAACCACACTTCCATGTTTATGATTTCAAATGGTAAACAAGTGCCATTCTTCTCAGCAAGCAAGTGTAAACTTCACTCTTCCTGGTTCATGTGATGGGTTTTGATCACATCTTTAAATCTCTTACTCAGAAAACTTGGTGGGATTTCTATAAAAAAAACCATAATCAAACAGCACCTGTACATGCATGTATACACTATCAGCCTTTTGGAAATATGGCAGAGACAATAGAACGGTGCAACATAAAGTGGGGTTTGTACCCCGTTTAAACTCCGCCCCTATTCAAGTTTTCGGTAAATCCCACAAATCTTTGTGTTTGGACCTCTGCTGTCATCATGCCGATGCGCATAACATTACTGCACACCTCAAGGCTTTGGAAATGTGCAGTAACAATGTGCACATTGGCGTCAAATGATGGCATCAGGGGTATACACGCAATGCCTTACAGGATTTACAGAAAGGTTGAATTGTGTACACCATGCATCAAATACACTGATTGGACATCCTATCACTACTTTGCAAATTACAAGGCCCATATCATTCAAACAATTGCGATACACTACTTTTTTTATCATGGCAATAATTTTCAATAAATCATTGAAAAAAAACCACTTGCATTTACTTGCATGAAGCAAATCTTATCGGCAATAATAAACACACTGCTTTATTTTGGCAACACAATAAACAGTGCAGACTCAATACACCCTCAATTGATACTACAGCCTGCATTAAAATGACTAGTATCCATTTTGACATTATGTTATGTTATACCGATATTCACCGCAATATGGCCTTAGATCCTCTTCAAAGGACCAGGATTTGATAGTTTTATGGCCTTTTTAGAGACTTCAATATAATATACAAAGAAGGTGGATCTTAATGTTGTGTTTTGATGTGCCAGTCTAATCCATAATCACTGGAAATTGATGGGTATGAATCATTTTGATACAGCCTGTAGCACCTCTAAAACAGGTAACTTCAAATTAAAATGTATATGTGCAAAAAGTAGCATCCCAATTCTGTATAATATGGAGTTAGGCCATCTTGCTAAACCTGCTGGCAGTATGTAGCATCTATTTGCATGACCTTTGGTAATGCCATCTTCACTTTACTCCGATATCGAGGATCTTTGGCGATGGGATTCCTTTCAAAATACACTGTAGCTAGACTTGTTGCTTTGTTTAACTGGTCCAGGTCCCGCCAGTTCTCCAAGTTATTATCATTGAACTGGTGAGAGAGAAAAGTAGAGAAAACAACAGAATTTTTGTGAATTATAATGTACTATATGCCAAACACAGATGGCTCTGCAGACATTAGTAATTGTCACTGATGTTGGTTGCCCCAAGATATTACATAAATCATTTAACAAAGTGGCGTGCGTGAAGGGGGGGTAGGGGCACAGCCCCCCACTTTTGTTGGTCATTCGGGGATTCGGGGAAAATGTCAAAAACATCAAAATTTGCCCCCTCAAAATAGGATTCCTTGGCCTTTTAAAACGCTAAAACCCCAAACCCGGGAACCCCCACCAGGGGCCCTAAGGCGGGCCCCTGGACCCCACCTGTGAGGGGCTTCGTGGCAAGCCGCTCGCAATGCGGGCTACGCACGCACCTTACACTCCTAATCAGACTCCATTCGGGGGAACTGAACAACCTGCACCCCCCACACTGCGCACGCCACTGATTTAACATCAGACAGAATCTTGCTGGTAAGAAGCCTATTCCCTAAACATCATATACATGTAACATAACTGTTGATTAGCTCTCTGAGTTTCTTACGGGTTACACTAATAAAGTAAAATAAAGAGATCATGGACTGCAAATTAAAATACAATTTACAATGTAGTCTGTTGATGTCTACTTACCCAGAACTCCTCTAGTTTGATCAGGTGTACTATATGCTGCAATCTTGATATTCTGTTACCAGCCAGATCAAGAGTTGTCAATTCTAACTGAAATAGGAAAAGTATGAATTGTATGTAATATGATTAACTGACCTATTCATGCTTGTTGATTAGTTGGAGCAATTAAGCAAAATTGACTATTCCAGCTGAAATCCACACACCCCCTATAGAAGATGATAACATCTAGCCCTAAACCACCAAATACTAGAGCTAAAAAAGATCAAGGTACAAACACAAAACCAAAATCTATCAAAGTAATGTTGGTGAATTGCAGAAGTCTTAAAAGCGAAAGAAAGCAACATGATTTCTTAGATCTTGTTGAAACCCACAGGCCTGATGTAATATGTGGGCAGGAGTCTCACATTGATGCTTCGTTTTCCTCTTCTGAAGTATTTCCATCGGGTTACACTATCTCGCGTAAAGATCGAGATGTGCATGGTGGGGGTGTTTTTGTAGCAATTACAGATCAGCTCAGTATCAACAACCGAATATACCCTTGATTCCAAAAGTGAAATCATTTGGTGTAAAATCAGTGTAGTTGGAAGTAAACCATTGTATATAGGGTCTTTTTATAGGCCAACTAATGACAGACTTGAGCCCTTAAATGAGCTTAATGAATCTCTTAGCAAGTTATCGCAAAATGGTGGTCTTCCAAATGTAATTCTTATGGTGATTTTAATTGTCCCAGCATAGACTGGGATGATCATATTGTATTACCTAATCCTCAATATGGCTATGCTGTCAATAGGTTGTTGCTAGATACAGTGAACGAGCATGGATTACATCAACATGTTCATGAACCGACTCGCTTAGATAATATATTGGATCTTCTATTTACCACTAACCCTGATCTTGTGGAAAAAGTAACCGTCTCTCCTGGTATGAGTGATCACTCTGTTGTAACAGCCACAGTTAATATCAAGGCTAAGTTAAGCGGGAAACCTCCTCGTAAAATTTTCATTTTAGGAAAATGAACGTCGAAGGTATCAAGAACGATGCAAAGGTTTTTCAGGATAGTTTTTTACAATCTGCGTCTGAAAATACACGTCCTGCCAGTGACAATTGGGTGCTGTTCAAATCACATATCAATGAGTTGCTAACTACTCATGTGCCTCAGAAAGTAGTTAAGCAGAGATGGGACGCCCTGGATGGCCTTAACCAATTCAGTGAGACTCATCCGTAAAAAGAAAAGGGTATACAATGCTTATAAGAGTCATAAAACAGCCAAACTTGGGAGAAGTTCACAAAGCTTAGAAAGACCGTGCAGACAGAATTAAAGCATTCCAAAATGATTATTTAATGGGTCTTCTTGAAGACAACAATCAAGAAAACTCAAAACCATCTGTCAACAAAAAATTCTGGGGACATGTAAAAACCTTAAACGTGATTGATGGCACAGGCGTTGCTACACTTCAGGTTGATGGCAAAGAAATGGTGAGTGGGAAAGATAAGGCAAATGCTCTTAGTAATCAGTACTGTAGTGTATTTACCACAGAAAATCTGTCTTTTATACCAACTGTAGCAGGTGACCCTATACCTACCATAGATGATCTCAGAGTAGATACCGAGGGAGTTGAAAAATTGCTTCATAATATAAATCCAAAGAAAGCAAGTGGCCCTGATGGTGTTCCGTCTGCGATCTTGAAAGAGTTAAGCAAAGAACTCGCACCAATCATGAGTCACATTTTTCAACAATCCCTTGATACGGGTGATGTTCCTGCCGATTGGCTCATAGCAAATATAACAGCTATTTTTAAGAAAGGTGACAAGAGTATCCCTGCCAACTATAGACCTGTGTCGTTGACATCAGTATCTTGTAAATTATTCGAGCACATTCTATTTTCTCATATTATGTCACACCTGGAGAAATTCCAAATATTATCCACCTTCCAACACGGATTCAGAGCACAGCACTCTTGTGAGTCACAACTTGTCATCACTGTGGAAGACTTGGCTAAAAATCTTGACAGCAAACTCCAAACTGACATGTTAATATTAGACTTCCAAAAAGCTTTTGACACCGTTCCCCACCAGCGATTGATCCAGAAACTTGATTTTTATGGTATACGTGGCACCATCTTGGATTGGGTTAAAAAATGGCTAACGACCCGAACCCAACGGGTCGTTGTGGATGGAGAATGTTCAATATCAACTTCCGTCAAGTCTGGTGTACCTCAGGAGCGGTGTTGGGACCTTTGATGTTTTTAATTTACATTAATGATATAGCAAACAACCTTGATAGTTCCATAAATACGCCTCTTTGCAGACGACTGCTTGTTGTATAGGTCAATAACATCTGAGCATGACTCACTGGCCCTGCAGAAAGATCTCAATTCACTTGTTGAATGGTCTGACAAGTGGCAAATGTCATTTAATACACGTAAATGTAAGACATTGCGAGTAACTACAAAGAAAAATCCTATCATTTATACATATAGCATGGGCACTGATAACCTGGAAACCGTATCTCATCACCCATATCTGGGGGTTGAAATCAGTAGTAATCTAAAGTGGTCAAATCATATCAACAATATTACTGTTAAAGCCAACAATGCTCTATGGTTTATTCAAGAGAAATCTCTGGAGATGCCCAAAGCACGTAAAACAGCAAATGTACTTCGCATTGGTAAGACCGCACCTTGAGTTTGCTTGCGCTGTATGGGACCCCCACAATGTGTCCGACATCCAACGAATTGAGGCAATACAGCGCAGGGCAGCTCGGTTTGTATCCAACAATTACAGGAGAACCGAGGGTACGGTCACTGGTATCCTTCAAAATCTAGAGTGGCCTTCCCTTGAGCAGCGAAGAAGACAACATAGATTAACAACAATGTATAAAATTCAAAATGGTGAAATTGCAATACCTATTCCTGAATATGTTCAAGCACAGACAGTTAAAACTCGTCAATACCATCCCCAAAGGTTTAGAGTTATGACACCTCACATAAACACCTACAAATATAGTTTCTTCCCCGGACAATCATAGAATGGAACGCCCTACCTCCTTCCGCGTATATTGCCAAATCAGTTGACTGCTTCAAGAGTTGTATTAATAATATGTAATTTAATGTATTTTTCTTCAGTTTTGTATATAGCCATGTTGTATTCAACTGGCGCCTTTGATCACCTCAACTAGATATTGCTTTCATGCAACTTTGTTGAGTATTTATGTAGATGTAGAAGACATGACCTTAATCTTCCACACAGGGAATGTGAATTTCAAACTAGAAAGGTAGAGGATTATCATTCTTAGTCAGTTAAATATTATTTTAATAACTATAAACCATTTTATTGAGCAAAAAAATTAAGTTACTGTCTTGTTGCGCTTACTACACGCACATGCAACTATTACACATTAGTTCTATGCAATATACACATTATCAATACTTATGACGTATGGCCATCTACAGCCTGATAGATGACACACAAAATCATGTGATTGTCCAATCAGATTCTGTGTTTACGATCTAGACCACTCCCACTGAATAATAGTTTGTGGGTAAAATTAGGTTTGCTTGTAAAAAGTTTGGGAACCGCTGTCTGTTGTAGAGTCAGAGTTGTTTCCTAAATGAATCATTGATTAATTGATTGATTGGCACTGATTTAATTGATTGATTGATATTGATTTAATTACTAAATGTCAGCATACTTACATTGTTGTCTAGGTTTTCAATTGTTTGTATGCCATTATGACTGATGTATAACTCCTCTAAGTTCTTCAAGGCATCCAGGCCTTCTAGTTTTGTGATGCGATTACTCTGAAAAAGAGAAATGGATGAGTCTTATTTTTGCTGATTATAGTTTGTAGTTTTCTTACACTGACAAACCCATGATAATGATCAATCATCCCTTTAATTACACCAACTGTAGAGGTCAATGTCTGCAGTGCAAATCCATTTTTTGGTTGGTGTGCCATGTAAGACCGACCTAAATCAATTAGTAAACATCATTTCAAGTCCATTAACCAATATGTGACATGATCAAGGGGAATGAGTCGCATGTCGGCCCTGGTCGAAAATGAGTTTTACATTTGTTTCTAAAGAGGACATCTTGAGCTTTCAGAAACTGAAAACCCATGTTGAAATGGCTTTTCATTACATCAATTTATCAATCGCTGAAAGCAATATAAAACAAAAGAATTTTAACAATTTCTCAAAATCAATATTAGCGACATCCGACTCATTTCCCTTAATTGTGTCACGTATGTCAGCAGAACTTTTCCTACTTTAATTTAAAAATGAATACCGTATTGTTTGTATTAAATGCCTCCTCCAATTTTTCAAAGAAAAATGTTAAAAATGCAAAAATTTCCATGCCATATCATGTGAGAAGTTTAAAACTTGCATCAGTCTAGTAGGGTCATTTTTGGACCTCCAGTGACCATCATTTCTAAACAGCAATTTTTTGATGGATTCTTGTACTTTGGGGTATTTTAAACAAAATAAGCTCCTATGTCCCTCACCAAAGTGTGGGCATTAGCTGGGAGAGGCCAAAATCCAAAATGGCAGCCTTGCCATTTTGAAAAAAGTGAATTTTCGGTATCTTCTGAACGCTTGGTCGTTTGAAGTCATTAAGGTGTCATTTTCAACTAATTTTGTGGTGAGAAATCCATTAAAGGCATTATTTTACCCATTTTTGGCCATCTTCGTCATCAAATCCAAGATGGCCGCCTTTGGCGGTACTAAAAATACATTAAATTATACAGTACATTAAGAAACAACTCATAAAATGTATTACAAGTGCACTTAATTCATCGTTTGCATTATAAATTGAACACGGATTCAATGTTTGTAACATTTATTTACAAATGAGATCGTCTGCTACTGAAAACAATCCAAAATGGCCGCCCATAGCAACCAAAATCATCATAGCAACGCATTAAAATAACAAAAAATCAATGTTTTTTGACATATATGTGCATTTATTATACCTATTCTTAGTATATCAAGGTTGACTGATTGTAAGAAAGTGAAAGAATGGTCATAGGGGTTGAGCTAAACAAAAGTTCAAAATGGCTGCCCTTAGCAACCAAAAACATCACAGTAATGCAGTAAAACTACTATAAAATAAGTGATTTTTGACCTTAATGTGTATGTAATTAGTCTTATCCTTGCAAATCGAGGCCTATTAATTAAATGAAGATACCACTTTGATCAAAAGAGGTCAAACAAGTCCAAAATGTTCAAAATGGCCGACCAAAGGAGACCATAGCAACCACATTTTACCTAGCAACGCAATAAAATGTCTATAAATCATGCACTTTTTGACCTAGTTGAGTATTCAATGTGTCTTTTTCTAAGTAAATCATATCCTATTGATGGAATGAAGATAACAATTTGGTCAAAGGTGGTCAAACTACTGAAAAAATATCCAAAATGGCTGACTAAAGACGGCCATAGCAACCAAATTCCACATAGCAACGCAGTAAAATTACTTTAAATCATGTACTTTTTGACCTGGTTGAGTATCAAATGTGTCTTTCCTAATACATGAAAGCACATTGATGGAATGAAGATAGCAATTTGATCAAAGAAGGCCAAACATATCCAAAATATTCAAAATGGTCGAATAAAGGTGACCATAGCAACCAAAATTCAAATAGCAACGCTGTAAAATTACTACAAATCCAGTACTTTTTTACCTTAAATAAATATTTATGTGCCATCTAGTGAATCAAGGCATATTGATATGAAACCATCAAAGTATCTGATATTTATACTGAAGGGGTGATTTCATGATATTTTATAGCTTCATGGTGCATGTGGTATAATTTTAAACTTGGACTCCATGTAGTGAAAGTAAATTAAAAGATGTATACATACATTATATAATTTTAACAGAATTTACAACTTTAACCTTTTTTGGTTGTTCTTAACATTACAGGTCTGCATTTAAGAAGTGCTCAAAACTCATATAAATATACTCTCTATAACTCAGTTTGCAATGTTATTATATTATTATAAATTATATTTGTAATATAATAATAAATATTAACATTCATATAATCTTAAATACTGTTAATATGATAATAAATATATTTCATTAAATACACTCTTTCCAGCTGAGTTTATACACACAGATCTGTATTCACAAAAAAATTATTACCTGGCATAAACCAATATTCAATCAGTTTATTATATTAATATAAATCATATTTGTAATATAATAATAAATATCAACATTCATATAATTTCAAATAATGTTAATATGATAGAGAAGGGAAAATCAAGTATCTGTAGTTATACTTATACCTATTCCAGTACTAAATTTGGCAATCTTCTGTGAAAAAATATAATACCATACCCTGTTCTATACCATATTTCTTCCATAATAATATATGAACCGGGTGCACAAATTAATGGTTAGGGGGAGGACAGGGTCATGAAAAACAAAATGGGGAAAATGTTCACCATACCTGAGAACACACAGGAAATGCACTGTTTTTATATATATTCTGATGGCATTTTAGGAAGCTTTAAAAAGTTTAAGGTGTTCTGGGGTATTTATTAGATTTTTGGTGCATGAAGCCAATTATGTTGGCCGAGGCCGGTTTCTATAAATTATAGAAAATACGGCACGATTTTACCAGAGTATGGATTAAAGAAGATTTACCAGGGCCTTAATCGGAATCAGATTCATTCGAGTCTGAATCTGAATCCAATTCAGATTCGCTATCTTCATCAGAACTACTGGATGGTTGTGAGTCGTTGAGGTCAATGGTCAAATCTAATGCCATAGGAAGAGATGGTTTCAAATATCTGACAGGGCGACACTTCCCATCAACAATATGCCAACCATGGTTCAAAGGTGAAGGATGCTCACGTAGGTCATAGTGACATTGAATGAATGCCAAGTAGTTGGCTCTCGTGATATGGAACTTAATGGAATCCTCATCAGGAGGCAAACGAACGGTGCACTTCTTTTTCAGCGACGCCCATTTATGAGCACGAGCATCACTGGTACACTTGCTTGTCTTGTCCCCATAAATGAAATTGATCACAAAGGTTTTGAGGTCTTGAAATACTTGGGCTTGAAGTGGGATTTCTTTTCCACACTTCTGGAGCAGTCGTCTGGCCTCAGGATCTGATATTGCCTCGAAAATGGACTTCTTCCCATGCCCGTAGAAACCTGAGTTGCTATCACAACCACTGATGACATGCATAGATATTATGACATCTGACAATTCCTCACTACAGAATGCCCGGCAGAACAGGTTTACAGTTTTTCTTCTGATGCAAAGCAGGCCTGGCAGTCTGTGGGAAATATATGCAGCTTGTACATATACGTCAGTGTCCTGGCAATCGATGACGACAGCCTCCATGCCACCATTTGCACGTAGTTGAGCATACGTCGCCATGATAATCGTGTCAGCTTCTGCATGGTTGAACTGAAAGGAATCCATAATATCCCCAGAAAGAAGGTTGTTGCAGCTTGCTCCAATGGAATAGATGATCTCTTTGTCATAATCTATGGCTGCTTTATAAAGGGCCGCTTCAATAAATTTCTGAAGTCTCATCTTGTTGCCAGAGTTACTAAGCTGCGATTTGAAGCTGCTGGCTGAAGGGAATGGGTCATTAGTCTTCATGAAAACGTTCGGTGCTGATCCATCTTTTCTACTGTCTCTTTCGTTCTCTTTAATGGAGTTATTCACATTGTATGGATCATTGATGCAGAAGATTTTTGCAGCATATTTGTGTCTTGTTATGATCAGCTCTACAACTTTAGAAGCATAATCACCCCATGTGTAATGTGATCCATCTGCTTTCTCTCTATCCTCTGCACTGGGTGTGGCCATCCACCATATCATACCCATATCTATCAGAGCAGTGTGATGAGCTGGTATATCGATCGATTCTAGTTTGAATTTCTCGATAAGCTTGCTTTTCTGTACTTTGCGGAAAGTCCCATTTACATTGAATATCGGAAGACATTCTTCAGTAACACGGTGCTGCAGAATCGTAGGAAGGTCTACAGCATGACTGATGACCGCAGCCAGAGCCCTTGCTTCCATTTCTCCAACACGTATCTTAAGATTCTCTCCAGAAGGCTTAGGGACAGTCATGTCAGAAAAATTGAGGCGAGAGCTATTCTTGATGGTGTCATGGATTGATGAGTTCTTGGAGTACACTCTGCTGTCAAGAAACTCTTTCACCTTGGCTTCTCCGTCCTGGCGAGCAGTTGTGAAGTCAGAACACAGTTCCTTAGATGCGTGAAGGCCAGACTGGAGAGTACGGAGATTAGGAAGGGAGGTATCAAAGGGGTGGCTTTCAAACTCATCAAAGCACGTAATAAGATCTTGAACTGCCTCCTCGTCATTACGAATGCGGGCTGGTGTGCACTCTGTGTGTTTGGATTTACACTTTATGGAGTGGGCATGTCGCTGGGCAGCGTTTCTGATTCTCCCAACGTTGTTGGCATTTCTGGTGTTTACTAACAACTGTTTCTCATTCTTCAAAATCGAATGCCAGCCAGCTTTCATCTTAGAACCCTTATTCATAGTACATTCTATCCAGAGGTCAAGAGGTAGATTTGAGAATGGTTTGCCAGTCATTGTCTGAGCAAAGCTTTTCTTCATGAAATCTACTTGATTTTCAGGAAGCGTGCTCAGCATAGCCCAGAAATCGGGCAACCATCTGCCATACTTATTGTTGTCATATACCATTAGCCATGGAAGCATTTGACGCATAGATGCTAGGAACTCTTCCCAGTTACAACTGTGTATGGCATGGACATTCATTACTAGTATGTCAACCATGTCCAAGAAACTTAGCCAAAAACCTGCCATGTCACTTCCAGCTGATTTGATGTTCTCAAACATTTCATCAACAAACTTTGCCAAACTATCATCTTCTTCCAGGGAATTGTGTGCAGCTGACATCATTTCTTGAGAGTTGTTGTTAGGATTCCGTAAGATTGCGAGATTCTTCTGCGTATCCTGGTTCATCTCCTTACCATTAAGGTGACTTGTAAGTGTTTTGTTGAGCAGTGCTTCATACATAAGACGTAGACATCGTAGTGCACGCTTGTAATGTTTGCCACGTAGTGCCTGATCAACAGAGCCCTCAACAATAACACCTGCAGCAACCAGAATATCTGATATCCCTGAGCCTTTGAAGCGCTTGTATATTGAAGAGATGAAGGACATGTGCATATGAAATGGACCGAGGAATGGAATGATATTCTCAAATTGGGAGGCGTTCTCACTTTTCAATTCAACTATGAGCGTATATACTGGAAGATCGCCAACCAAAATGGCAAATGGTAGCTGCTTCTCTGCCATTGCTTTTACCATGCTTTTCATGATGTCATAGACAATGGTCTTCTTTGGTGGCACTGGATAGGTGACATGGTAATAGGCTCTGCTTTTTTCCAGCTGTGGTGATATAGAAGCATGAAAGCCTAGATAAGATGGCACCTTCTGACTTGCAGCATTTGCTCGTGATCCATCTTCACTTATACTGGCTTAATGTGTGAATGATACCTCGTTGTCTTTGAACCCGCATGTCAACATGTTGCGTGCTGGTTGCTCTTTGGGGTGGCTCTCCTCTTTTGATGGTTTTGTATGGATTGGCACTGGTCATCTGCTTTGCACATTCTTTCACAGCTGCTGCAACTTCTTTTGGATTTGTTGTCCTTTCAGTTGTCACATCCTGTTTCTTTTCAAGCGAAGCTGGCTGAACGTACATCATGTTTGTTCGATGTGCGGTACCACCTCCTGTGAGAGTATCGTTTTTGAAATCATCATTGTCAATGATGGCAATTGCTGGTTTTCCATCTGCTATCTCATAGGGACATGATGTGGAGAGCTGTAGATCATGTATTGCCCATACATCATGAAGAAGAAGGACATCTGCATAGCTGATACATATGCCATCTTTATGAAACATGTCTACCAGCTCCTTGTTTTTTGTGAGGCCATGTAATGTCATGCTGAGATTTATGCTGCAAGTTGTTCTGCGTCCTGTTACATATTGTGTCAGGAGAGAAGCCAATGAAAGTGTCTTGGGACTTAAATCTGCATTCGTCTTTCCAGGCTTTTTCATCCAAGTAAGCAACCATACTAGAAGCTCAGGGACATCCTCCTCTCTCTCTAGTTCTGTTACATCACGGAGGCCATGGAACTGTATTGGTTGAACAAATGTGCTTTCTCATTCGACTAGCTACATTCTTCACCAACTGCGTGTCACTTACACCTATTGAAGATAAAGCTGCCTCTACATATGTACCGCCAGCTGAAGTGTCAAAAACAAGCTCACTTGTATTACGTTGTGAACGAGGGTGAAATCCGATTCTATCTCCAAACTCTTGTATCAATATTGTCTTGATGTATGATGATTTTGTTCCAGATGTAGTATAGCCGAAATTACCAACAATGGACTTATAGTCGTACAGCAGACCTTGAAGGGTTCTGATCTCATGTTCCTCAAATATAACCTCTTGGACATGGTTGAGGAACATGTACTGTGCTTCTTTCAGCTGCACATTTTGTAAGTGAAGATGTTTTTCATCATCAGCACGGTTATAGCGAACATATTTGCACCAGCACTGACGGTGGTAACATATTTTAGCTGCAAATGGGTCCAGCGTTGCATCTATTAGCTTTAGAATCCGATTTCTCATATCCACATCATCCAGAAATGCTGTATTTGCTTTAAATCTCTTCCAAGCACTTTCCGTGCTGAGTACAGACAATGACCCATGCCGATCACGGTGTTTTTTGTCTCCTGGGCGCATACAAAAGACACACAAGTTTTTGTCATGTAAAACTCCTAATTTTGAGCGCAGACGCTTGGGGAGAGGAGGACGACCAGAGGGTGATGGAATATCAGTATGATTTGAATCAGGTACACATGTACTGCTACAGCTGCTGGATTTTCGTTTTTCAGCTTGGCCAAGCTTTACATTGCTTGTTATTGTAATATAGCAATCATCGTGCATGTATAGGTCACCTGGACCCTGATCCCAATTAACAGTTTCATGAACTGCTCCAAACTTGTCTAACCCACTCCATTTGGTTGCCTTTTCTTTCAAATTTCGCCATTTATCAGGAGAAATTTTACTGATTGAGTCATTTTGTTGTATTGGTTTACCACACTGTAACAAACAATTTGACTCTTCGGCCATTTGGATGTGGATGAAAACAAGAACTATTAGACTAATCAAAATAAATGTACAGTTCATAGTATGCCTTGGGTTTGCTAATGTTTCTAGTACCAGCAGCAGAATTGGTCGGTGTACAGCAGCTATCTGCAAAACCTGTAATAAAACAAAACATTCCTATGAGCTGACATTACAATAATCAAAACGGACTAGAAACTGTAATTACTAACATTTAGATAAACTTTTATCCATTTGTGATATTATTAATATCCTTTCTTATGTTGCCATGCTACATTGGCATTTCAAAAACCATAAAATGATATCCTCATTAGACTTTTATATAATTCTATTTCAGATGGCAAACCCAGAGCAGAAGTAAAATAAAAATAATCAAATGGTTTTTCTTTTTACGAGATTTGAAGCTAGTTTTCTCCCCAATCTGGTTTGTCCTTACCTAAAAATATAAAGTTGCTGACTGGTAATGAGCGGTGCTGTTTGGGCAAGGCTTCCTTTAACATTTATCTGAAAATGAAAAAATAAATTTTAAGCAAAGCACACTTATTTCGAAAATATGATTTTAAATTCTTTTTTATTGATTTCATGACGTATTTTACATGCTTCCCATCTGGCTTAAACACATAAGTTACATAAAAAGATTGTGAAAAAAATCTGAGGCCTACCTGTTGTTTAAATGCTCCTATCAAATCTATGTAGGTATAGACGGCAGCCCTTACAGTGTTGATTAGAATATAATAGCAAAACTTCCCTTGCAAAAACCTGAAAATGAAAAACAATTGAATTATTAAAGTCATTTTAAAATTATGTGGGTTTTATATACCATTACTTGACACATATTGCTTTCAATAGATTTTACTTGCAGCACAAACCATAATACATCATGTGGTAGGATTTAATTACAAATTCTTCTTAGGTTTCAACATTACACAAAATAGGTCTATGATCACCCATATTATCCTGTTCTAGACCTAGAACCCTTTAAAAATATATGCCTACTAACCTGACTTCAGCCTTGGCCTTGCAAGACCTAGGCGTAGGCTATGGATTAAACATCATAGCCTGACCTAGGCCCCGGTACAAACATATCGCAAACATAATGCCTAGTCCTCATTATCAGCATGCTAGCTTGACCTAGGGCTAGGCCCAGTACATACTATACATATTAACGAAAATTGTTAAATTTATTGCTTAGCCGAGCAATATATGCTAGCTTGGTTTAGAGCTAGGCCGAGTATACCGACGTCGACAGTGTGTCGACATAAAAAAAAATTCTAAAAAAAAAAAAAAAAAAAAAAAAAAAAAAAATTATTTTCAAAAAAATATTTTTGGCCAGAAAATCAAGTTATAGGCCCAAAAACTGACTTGTTATTCAAGGTTGTAAACCAGAGAAATACTGCTACAAAAAAAAAAAAAAAAAAAAAAATGCCAATTTTTTTTTACAAAGTTGGAAAAAGTTGTACATTATAATTACTTTTGTTTCTATTGAACAGCTAGCAATGCATACTAATTCAATGTGTCCCTGACTGTTCAATAGAAGCAAAGGTAATCAAAATGTACAAGTTCATCCAACTTTGTAAAAAAAATTGGCATTTTTTTTTTAGTAGCAGTATTTCTCCAACCTTGAATAACAAGTCAGTTTGGGCCTATAACTTGCTTTTCTGGCCAAAAATATTTTTTGAAAACTCAAAAAAAAAAAAAAAAAAAAATTTTTTTTTTTATAGAATTTTTTTCGACGTCGACATTTATGTCGACATAAGGCATGTCGACCACAGCCCTAGTACATACATATTAACGTGACCTAGGCCAAGGGCAGGCCTAGGCCATGGATTAAACATAGTAGTCTGACCTGCATAAACATATTGGCCACAATTGTCTATGGATCCAGCATAAACATACTTGGGCCTATTTCCGGTACAAACATGGTCTAGGCCTATAAATACCTTGATATGAACAACTAATACTAGCCTAGTCTTGCCTAGGCCTATAAAGGCCTTGGTATGTACATACTAAACTAGTCCACACCTTAGCGTGGGTTTGTTCCACAAATATACCTTTTTCTATGTGTGTATGTAACTTTCAACATCAAGAAATTCTTGTCCTTGCATTGATTTTTTTCGTTGTAATAACACAGCAGGCAACTGATTGAAGCTTAGACCACACAGAGTAAGCTTATAATGTATTAAGCTTAATAAGCTTATTGTCTAATAACAAACATTTTTGCATTTTCACGCTTTAAAATAGTTGTTATTTTAGTATTATAAACCTAGGTTTACATGTTTATATGGAGAAATTTTCAAGGCAGAAATATTTACTTACCTGATATGTTTAGGCGGTACAAATCTCATCAAACTTTTGACTTCCAAAAAGCCGATTTGCAGACGATTTTGTAGCTACAGACAGCTTGCATTCCAGGTTTTACAAAGCTCGTATTCCATATTTCAACTAAGGAAACCAATCAGTGCCAGAAGTTTTGATTTATATTTTATCCACTAGGTTTGACTTAACCCACTTAAAGGTAAAACTTTAAGGCTGATCATTTTAATTATAAATGTAGTGTGTGTGTGTAAAAGTATATTTCTCAAAAGGGAGGAGAATAAAATTATCTATTTTTTGTATCAAAATTTACTGAAAACGTTAAATTACATTAAAAAAGTGTAAAAAAACACACTTTTTGGCTCAGAATCTTCATAATGGACTACAAGATTTACTTCTTAATTAGAAATTCTAAAATTTGGTAAAGCTAATTTTGGGACAATTGTCTGGGCGTTCAAAAGATACAAAATTGTTTACAAATTTCAAAATTGCCGCCGGCAGCCATTTTGGATGAGGTAGCAGACGATCTTATTTGTGGATAAATATTGCAAGAATTGAATAGCTTTTGAATTAATAGTGAAAACAGTGAATAAGATGCACTCAAAACATGGTTTAAATAAAACATGGTTCATTTAAATAAATGCATAGGGCCTACTGCAAAATTCAGTGGATTTCTAGTACTGCAGCCGATGGCGGCCATCTTGGATATAATGATGAAGATGGCCAGAAAACCTAACAATAGTACCTAGAATGGATTTTTTATCACTAAATTAGTCAGAAACAACCCCTTATGGCCTTCTTTGATCAAATTGCTATCTTCATTCCATCATGTGCTTTCATGTATTAGGAAAGACCCATTTGATACTCAACCAGGTCAAAAAGTAGATGATTTATAGTAATTTTACTGCGTTGCTATGTGGAATTTGGTTGCTATGGCCGTCTTTAGTCAGCCATTTTGGATATTTTTTCAGTAGTTTGACCACCTTTGACCAAATTGTTATCTTCATTCCATCAATAGGATATGATTTACTTAAAAAAAGACACATTGAATACTCAACCAGGTCAAAAAGTGCATGATTTATAGACATTTTATTGCGTTGCTAGGTAAAATGTGGTTGCTATGGTCTCCTTTGGTCGGCCATTTTGAACATTTTGGACTTGTTTGACCTCTTTTGATCAAAGTGGTATCTTCATTTAATTAATAGGCCTCGATTTGCAAGGATAAGACTAATTACATACACATTAAGGTCAAAAATCACTTATTTTATAGTAGTTTTACTGCATTACTGTGATGTTTTTGGTTGCTAAGGGCAGCCATTTTGAACTTTTTGTTTAGCTCAACCCCCTATGACCATTCTTTCACTTTCTTACAATCAGTCAACCTTGATATACTAAGAATAGGTATAATAAATGCACATATATGTCAAAAAACATTGATTTTTTGTTATTTTAATGCGTTGCTATGATGATTTTGGCTGCTATGGGCGGCCATTTTGGATTGTTTTCAGTAGCAGACGATCTCATTTGTAAATAAATGTTACAAACATTGAATCCGTGTTCAATTTATAATGCAAACGATGAATTAAGTGCACTTGTAATACATTTTATGAGTTGTTTCTTAATGTACTGTATAATTTAATGTATTTTTAGTACCGCCAAAGGCGGCCATCTTGGATTTGATGACGAAGATGGCCAAAAATGGGTAAAATAATGCCTTTAATGGATTTCTCACCACAAAATTAGTTGAAAATGACACCTTAATGACTTCAAACGACCAAAGCGTTCAGAAGATACCGAAAATTCACTTTTTTCAAAATGGCGCTTGGTGCCATTTTGGATTTTGGCCTCTCCCAGCTAATGCCCACACTTTGGTGAGGGACATAGGAGCTTATTTTGTTTAAAATACCCCAAAGTACAAGAATCCATCAAAAAATTGCTGTTTAGAAATGATGGTCACTGGAGGTCCAAAAATGACCCTACTAGTCATGTCAGTGGCAATCACTAAATTGCATAGACAAAACCTATGACTCAAACTTCCATCTACATGTAGTTCATTCATTGCCTACTTATGTAATAATTTCACTAATTTCATAAGATTGTTTGATGATACTTATTACATTGTAACTTGAAAGTAAATTCATGTCACCCCATGTTTTTGCCCTGTAAGTAACTTTGCTTAAATTGCAACTGAAACACAAAAACATAAAAAGTTTCCAAGTTTCTGTCATTAGCTCTTCACTTCTGAAAATGAACATTGAGTGGATCTGACTTTTCAAAAGTAAAGGGAAGCTCCCTCAACTAAGTTTAACACTAAAATAGTTACTGTCTAATAAACTCACCTGTATACTTAGCACCCTTAGCTTAGTTAACTTATCCAGATTTTCTATCTTGCTGATTTTGTTCTTACCAACAAATAAGCTGTCTAAATTGCACAACGCATCAAGATTTTGTAATTTCTGAAAATGAAACGCATACACAAGATGAAAGTATTTGTTAAACAAACTGATAACAAGCAATGTCATATCAAAACTTGTGTAACTATAGTTGTGCACAACACAACATACACAGCTGAAACATAACTCACATAAACATAAATACCCATTCGTACATAAACACCCCCACCTACACATATAAAATACCAACCCATGTGCACCACACCCACCCACACATATAATAAAAGGCTTTGTTGGGACTTAAAATGATTCACAAATCTCAAACTACAAATATTGTAAGTCTGGTACAATATTTGTCTTACTCATCTGTGTTCAATTTGGTCCATTCTACGGTGACATCCATGAGGTTAAAAACTGAGCTTTTTTAACTAAATAGCATAATTTAGCTTACATAGCTCTCCCCCATACCCTCACTCACAAACTAACAACCCCCACATACAAAACAAAACATACTTACCCTGATTCTATTGCTCCCTAATTCCAGCATTGTCATCTGTTGGAAGTGTGTTACTTTTTCTATATGTGGAATCTTGTTTTGAACGAGGAACAGTTTCTTGACGTTGGTGAGTGTTTCCATGTTCTCGATCTTGCGAATTTTGTTGTAGGAAAGATCTAAAATCCTGAAGTATAAAATAAAAATATGTTTAATGTACAATGACTAATTGTGTGAAATTTTGTAGGTATATAAATCACAACAGAAAGGTTGATGATAGTGGCTGCATCGTCACAGAACACACATGTCCATGTACGCACTTAATTCAAATTGTGTGATGACAGCGTGAACTGTTAGCTGTAGGGTTATATAATTCATGAAGACTTTTATCATTGTGGATACAGGTTGCATCATCAGTCGGCTGAGGAGCAGGCGACTACAAGCTTTCTCCAACTATTGCCATCTTGGGCAAGCAAAACAATTTTGTTTGGCTGTAACATCCCTTCAGTATCTCCCAGGAGGTGCTGGACATACTGTAAGTACAGTGTGCGCAGCCGTCCCGGTTTCCTCTTCCCATGTGGTGGAATATAAAGGGCATATTCTTTCACAGGCTCGTTGTCTTCAAGACGCAGTATATGGCCGAGAAATTTAAGTTGATGAATCTTGACTCTGGCAACCAGTGGAGTGGTGTTGGTCAGATTGTAGATGGTTTCATTTGGAATCCGATCCACACGCTTGATGTTTAACATGACTCTGTAGCAAGATGTTGCAAAGGCATTGATTTTGTTTTCCATGTCCTTGGTGATTACCCATGACTCACACCCATACAGAAAGACAGTAATACAAGTTGTCTCAAACAGCTTGATTTTTGTTTCGATTGGCAGGGATGGGCTTGTCCAAAGGCGTTCCAGTTTCCAGAAAGCTGCCCAGGCTAGTGCTTTTCTTCTTTTTAGGTCTCCAGCACTAGAGCCCATCTTGGAACCCAAGTACTTAAAGTCTGTGACATGGTTGACATGGTCTGTGACATGGTTGACAGGTTGCATCAGCATCCACTACTCAAAATATTGGTCTTGCCTATCCTCTATTACATGATTGACAGAGGATAGTAAAACAAAAATTTCTATTGTTTATTCTATAATTATTCTACTTCAAGTGGTAAACACAAACTCACTCTAAATTGACCAGATTTTCTAGGTTCTCTATCTTGGTGATATCATTATCATACACATCCACTTCTGTCAGTGTTGTCAGTGTGCCAATATTTTCCAGTTTCTTGATCTGATTCTGTCGTAAACACAGCGCCTGTAAAATCATACAAAATATCATTGTCAAATTAAATTCATGTAAAGTGTATAGCAAGTTTTTCCATCAATCATTTTTCAATGTTGCAACAAATTCAAGTGTTTGATCCAAGTCGTAAGCCCATGTCATACTAGCAATAGCAGCGTGCAAATAAAAAATGGCTAGTGTTTAAACACTGCATATAATTGCTACCAGTTGTGACTAGCTATGTAGCGACAAAGTTGCCTTCAAGTTAACTGGTTGCAATTTGACGCTAGGGCATGCTAGCTACTTATATTGCAACATGTGAGGAAAATTTTTCAAGAACTCTCCAGGAATACTCTTTTTGTTCCCGTTCGAGCACCAAGACTAAATCGTGATCCAGGACTTGAAATAGATCCTATTTGGGTGGGATAACCTGCTGATGCCGGGGAGGGGAGGGCTACATCAGTAACATCCTATGACGTCATTCTGTCAATCACATGACGTAATTAGTGAGGAATATCCCGATTGTAGACAGGATATCCTCACAGCATCACCATCTGCTGAAGATGCTAGTTGGACTAGTGAAAACGTTCGTGAGTGAAAAATAGTGTAGTGTTGAAGTTAAAACTTTAATTCATTTTATCTACCACTACATATGAATATTCACTCGCATATTTGATAGCCTGTTTAGTGATAACATCAATGTGTGATTTGACCAGAACAAGTTGTGAGTAAGCGTGCCACCCAGCTACTACTTACCTCTACACAGCGAAGACTCTCTAGGCCTTCTATCTTCTCAACCCTCCGATGAGTCAAATCTATCTCCTGAAATGAAAACCATGCAATCTTTTAATGAAGTCTACTGACTTGTTTTAGGCGACGAAAAAAAAGACCCTGTGCTGTGGGACCGACCAACCCAGATTTTAAGAAATTGGGGAAAAGGGTTTTTCTGTATGAATGAATCCTGATCCAAATTTTGAAAATTTCAGGAAACTTTTATTTTTTTGTATTTCAAAATATTTACAGGTTTTGGTGATTTTAAGGTCATTTGAAAGAAAAAATTAACTTTATCAATTTTACATTTTGGCATGCTGGTATTATTTCACATGTGGCATGACATGGATGTCCTTGAAAATATATACGACATGTAAATACAGTAATCCTTACCTTACAAGTTACACAAAAATTACTGTACTTTTTTGATAATGGATAGGCTATATGATCAAATTCAATCTTGCATACACGTATGAGGACAAAGTAGCTTGAGGTTGTGGGTTCCAACCCTTTTAGTGCTAAAGTGTTGTACACTTGTCTTGACCAAACCTCACCCCACCCAAGTGTAATAATGGGGAGTTGTTATCAGATAATAATAATGGCTTGTACAGAGATGAGAGCGCCACGGTTGTGCTACTGTTAAAGCTAAATTATTCCAATATATTGTTGTAAATGTGCTAAATTTTATTTATTTTCATTTCATAATGGAATTTGCCACATTTACTTACAATAGCTTCAGGATCCAGACTCATCTCCGGGATTTCTAAGGGTGGAATCTGCTCTACTCCCACACCAATAGAAGGTTCTCCAAGCATCATCTGTTGTTCTTCCTCCGCCGAGTCATCAGACCCTACATGTACATATGATTGACACAGATAAAATCAATTAAAGAAAAAAAACAGGTTTTCTACCTATGGCGCTCTAGCTGAAATACAGCAAGATAATGTAAGATAGTAAATTAAAACGTAAACCTGTACAATGTGTATCAGAGGGTTGACAGTAAATTTTGCTGATCCCACCTGTTCTTTTCCTATGACGATTTAACACACAATTCCTGCTGTTGTTTTGGTTCCAGTTAGCACCCCCCGGTACACGCATGGAGCCGCCATTTGGGCTTTTAGCACCCACTTTAGCACCCGGCTACCATGGCCACGCATTCAGCATCACATACAGTACGCGTTTCCAACTGTCAATCATCGGGGATCAATCACTTCGAGCTTGATAACGATATCTGAATAGGCTGTTCAATATAAAAAATGCACTGTAGCAGGCTTGAAAAAGTCTAACCGTTGATGCAGCAAGCAGCGATTTTACGGGTAATTTTCATGACTTGAACGCGAAGCATGGACTACATGGATCGAATCCATGGGTTCCTACAGTCACCCATGGAAAACAGGGTACTGAAAAACACTACACAATGTCCACATCAGCCATGGTTGGTTTTGTTTACATTGCATTAATTAATTCCCTCAGAACAGGCAATACAGATTCCAGACAGATAAAACTTACCTAATATCAGTTTTAGTTGCCCTTAATAACTCCAAATTGACAAGACATTAAATTCTATTTGCTCATTTTCATACCAAAATCAAGGAAAACATGGTTTTGTTAAATTACAAAATAACAGGAAAATCATAGGCCTACAGTTCATTTCTGGTCAAAGTTGCAGCAGGCCACTTGAGATAATCAATATTGGTACTTGAATGGCATGGTTGGTTGGTTGGTCAGTGACTTCTGCTCATTGTAAGACTGACAGTAGCTGACAGTGTTGTAAACTTGATTGCATAACAGGCCGTGTGTCCTGAACTCGCCACCCTTAGCATTACATGACAAATATTATGAATTTTTACACCAACGGGTTTCTAATTAGATTATCTCGACAATCATCAACCCTAAACTAGCTAAAGTATACATTTTTGAAAAGCTGAAGGCATCAGCAATTCCAATATATACATTTCAACTCATTATACAGGGTGACCTGCAAGTTATACAGGGTGGAATAAAAAAGATTTTGATAAAAAATGGGTCACTCAATGCATTGCTTATTACCAACTTACAGTAATAAACTGGAAGTAAACAACATTCATTTGGTTAGAGGAAATGGAGAGCCAACTGACTTCGGAAGAAACCAAAATCACAGCTGTTTGGTAATCTCGGAATATAGGGTGTCCCAAAGTATGTTAGATTTTTTTTACAATTCAACATATTTTGAACCTAAACATTTTCCCCTAAAAAAAACAAAAAAAATATGTCCATATTTAGATTCCTCGTCAAATTTCCTTCAGAAAATCTATACTTTGACTATGATAGGATAAGTAATTAAAATTTTACAGTAACTTTCAGATTTTGAAGACATCTGCATTACTTACTACAGTGTTTAATATGACAACGGGTAGTTTTGTATGGAAAAATTTGTATTTTCTACACTAAACCAATCATAAATGATTAAAAACAATTAGTAGAATTGTTTAGCTGTAAGGCCGTGAGTCGTTTAGATGCTAAATAGAGTCCAAATCCAATTTACAGCCTTTACAGAAGCAGATTACGCACTAAAAATACCAATCCCATAGAGTTTGTGTGTACCACATCCCCCACCACCGCCACCCTGCACTGCCCATTCTGAATTCTATGAAGCACAGTGTCAGTACGGTAATAAAAAAGTTCAAGTATTTCTTTTTACAGGTTTGAAAGTGCATTTTATTTAGCAATAAAATGAGACCACACGCATTACAATAACTTCTTGCTTGACAGAGATATCATCATTTGTTTTGAGTCGACTTTGGCAAAATGTAACGTCGCCACCTTTTTTTGGTGGCAAGCTCAAGACACACGACCAACATTAAGATTGCCAACTTATATCCTTTGTATTTGAGTTGTCAAATTTATGGATTGGTTACTGTAAAATGAAGTAAACAGTATTTAATGTCAACAAAACATGCTGCTGCAGAACTCTATGCCATGGCTATGCGTGTGTGTGTGTCTGAGCATGAGGGCCGATGATGACCGGGCCGATGACACACATTCGATGGGTGTTCTAAAGCATGGACGCGATATAGCCAGTAGAAATCGCGGTAGTATTCCAGGTCTACGCGATGGCAGGGTAATGGTGACTTCCATACTACTATAACTTTTATAATGAACTGTCAGTCAGGGCTGTCAACTTTTTGGAATTGCTTGGCGTGAGACAGAGGCGTACCGGGATTTGCCGACTCCAATGTTCAATTTTGTACCATGATTACTTGAGCCACGGCGCTCGACAATGTGAAAAGCGGGGGGGGTAAGAGCAACAAATTATTCATGACGATGCGTGAGATTTTACTCATTTTCAAGCTTTTTGCGTGAGATTTACTACCTAGGCGTGAGATTATACTACCTTGGCGTGAGACCGTGAGAAAGTGACCCAATGCGTGAGACTCACGGCCAATGCGTGAGAGTTGACAGCCCTGCTGTCAGTGTCATTTGTTTTATCTCTGTGTGTATTCAATATTTCAATCATGAATCCAAATGTTCAGTAAGCTTACAATTAATTCATGTAATTAGGCTTGTGTTCTCATTTAAGAGTTGATTCAACGTTCCTTTGCTGCTTCTCCACCACAATGAACATTAATAGTTTGCAAAATAACAAAAAGTCCACAATTATTCGACACGCAACTACAAAAAGAAACATAAACTCTAACCGACGTTTCTTACCTTCCAAATTTGGATCCTCCGAATTTCCTGCCATTTTTTTCTTCTTTGAAAATTCCTTCTTTTTACGTGGGAGCACCTTCGTATTCATTTCACGGAGTTATAAATTCACAGGAATTCACTGAAACTCTCCGAACAAAATAAAGACTCGCCTCGAGTCTAGTCCAAGAACTTAATTTTTTTATTTGGGTGTAGGCCTATCAGGATAAAAGTCAAATTGACCCGGTCAAATTCCCGGGGGGGGTTCTTCAAAAACAAATTTACGGGGATGTGCCACGCAGACTTTCGGATGCTGACATTCTCTGTCTCTATACCTACTTTTTGCTGTTTTTGCCACCCATCAGTATACCAATTTTCCACAAAATACACCCAAAAAGCACCCAAATTTTCCCAAATTGGGCGCTTTTAGGGGCATTTTTGCCCAAATGCACCCAATTGGGCGCATTGGTCTCCACTGAAAACCCACCCATTGATATACCAAAATTGCTGAAAAGGTACCCCAAAACCGTGGCACATCCCCGTACACCTTCAACCAGGGAGAACCCCCTCCGGGGTCAAATTGAGAAAAAAAAATCAAAAAAAAAGTTTTAAAACTGGTATTATTGTGTTCTTATCCTTACAATTAGCCTATTACAAATATTATTATTATTTCCATTATTATGTATATTTGTATGTTTGATACAGAACCAAATATTATGAATCTGAATCCAGGGGCGTGCCCAGACACCGGGACCCCCGGGAGCTGAAGTCTGAACACAAAATGTTGAAAGGTTTAACATCGGCGCGTCAGCGCCACAGTCGTGGGGATGTCTGAGGGGAGATGTGCCACCCTCAGAATTAGAAAATTTTTGAAAGTGAAAGCCACAATGGTGCCATTTGGTGCAAACTTTTTACACATTTGTAGGTTATTTTCGGAGCATATATTTTGCCAGATTTCCAACTGTAATATGAACACGCATGCTCAATAACTTGCAATCAAAGCCTCAATGAAGGCATTTGGTGCAACATTTTTACATTATTATTGGTTATTTTGAGGCATCTCTATAGGCCTATTTACAGGAATATTTTCCATTCGGCTCCATTTTCGGGAAATGTGACCGAAAAAGGCTATCAAAATTTGTGAAATAGGCCTATGGATCCACTTTTGGGGCGCTTTTTTCTCCCCTTTTGATTTTAGGGGGTACCGTAAAATGGGGTATAACTTTGGGCACTTTTCAGAGTTTTTAAATCACTGCTTCCAAACAAAACCAGTATATTTAATAAACTCTTTTTTATGACATTAGGGTTCCCTTCTACACCTTGAAGCTGAAAAAGATTTTTCAATAATTTCGTAAGGGTGCCCTAGGGGTTCAAAATAGCCTGACCAAAGTTGCCCCACATTTGGGGCAACTTTGGTCAGCGTATTACATTCCATGAAGGAAAAAAAATCAAAAAAATTGATCTTCGCTGTATATGGGCAAGTTGTTGTTTTTTGTGACATTTGACCCTTGCAAAATTAATCAAGCACACATCCTTGCTCACAAATATCGATTTTGATTTTTTCTGAAACAATTGTAAAAAAATGCTCATTTTTGGTCAAAAATCACTATTTTTTCGTAAATTTCGAGGAAATTGGACATGAGCGACTATTATTTCTTCCAAATATGTTTCTTAACAAATTGACACCAAATATGACTAAAAACAATATTGCTGTATGATAGGCCTATGACCATTTAAAAAAATATATTTGACCGGCCAAAGTTACCCCGCTGACCGAAGTTACCCCATTTTACGGTACTATGCCCCCTTCCCCCACTGGCTATGCCACTCTCCCTCCTCTCTTTCTCCCTCCCGGGGCTGCAGACCCCAAAGCCACCCCCTGGCCGTGGGTGTTAGCTGTGTACTGAAAATCATGGGACAGGCCCATAACCAGGATTTATTTGGGGGCTGATTTTGAAAAAGTGGAATTTTTTCCCAAAATTTTGACCTTTTTTTTTTACCAAAAAGGCATAATTTTTTTGATCGCTATGCTCGCAAATAGGACTCTTTGGGTCCAAAAATGGGACTTTGGGGCATTTTGGGATTGGGGGGGGGCGGCGGCCGCCTGGCGCCCCAGTCCCCAGTTACGGGTCTGGACACTAGTCTTGCGAGAAATATTGCTGAGAGGAGCAGAAAATATTGCGTACATTTAGTGGTTTGCGCCCGTAAGGTCCTGTAAATTATTTTGCTTTGCTGCCCTCTGTTGTTTGAAAATCCCTAAACATGGCGACTCGCTTGTGAAGCAAATCTTCCGTATTTCCGTAGTGTAAAATTCATGAAAAATTGCCTAAACAATTGCAGGAACGCCTTTGAAATTCATAATGGAAAAACGAGGCAGTCAAGAAGATGTTGTAGAAGGATCGGAATCGTCTAAACATTCCAGAAAACCAAGTGGCAGCAGTATGGAAATGGAAAAGTTACCGTCAAGCCGAACACCGCCCAATGAGTTGGAGTCAGCCGGGGCCGGCGGGGGCAGCGAGTCTTCCGCTTCCGCCGCAGCGACAAATGTAGGCGCTGGAACTGCGGGACCCTTGGCAGGGATGCCAAAAACTGGCTCCCTAGGTAGAGGGCCCGTAGTTAATATCTCAGATGAGAGCGGAAAACCTAAATCTTTGACAGAAAGCAAGGTTAATATCAGTTCAGGTTTTAATATTTTTAGTTTTTAATTGCATTTTCATGATTTGTAAAATTATGTGAACTATTAAAATAAATTATTCAGTTTTTAAGGGGTCGAGCTGTATTGTCTCAAATATCTCCGAAATGGGAGAAAACTGCAATGTTTGCTGTGAAATTTTGCCTAGCAATATCTATCTCAGGTGCAAATTTAATGGTGCACATGAAAGATTGAAGTCTTTAGATTAATATTTTAGCAATCTTAATATTATTAGTTGATAGGAAATTCTTCAAATATGCCTGTACATATAACGACGCATAACAGCCCACGCAGTTTTTTATAGGTGAACTCTTTTCGAGCAGTCCGTGTTGGACGATGACCCTATCTTTTGCTGAGGTATTTACAGGACCTTGAAATAAGAATTATGATAGATATTTGTGACTTCGAATGCGACGAAGGCATGTTCAAGCTTCGTCAACATACAAACTTCTACCTGATTTTACAGTCTAAATCGACCACTGTCTGGCGCATGTTATTTTGTTACTCTAAATTCAACAAAATTCCATTTTTTTAGGCAAAAAGACTTCTGGAGATACCATCCTGCATGTCCGTGTTCGATTTATGGTAATACAATTAACCAATTTTGAAATATCAATATTTTCAGATTCACGGAAGCCATATTTTGTACATGTTCGACAGTAACGAGTTAACGCCAATTTTGGTAGGGGGCCTACAAGTTTGTCAGTTTTGCCGAAGGTATGTATCCGGTTAACTAACGAATATCAAGGTTCATAGGCGAGCTAATAGCGCTATGTTATTATATTACTTTTACTTACGATCTTCATAATGATTCCATTTGAGAACGAATATAACTCCTTATAGGTCTTCAACTTTGTCTTCACACGACTAGCCATATTTTATGGAGTGTTGCCAGGCAAGTCAAAAGCAAATTGGGACAAATCGGCACTAAATATGGCCCGTAACTACATCAACATATCACCCAAATGTCCATGTTATTTAGGGTACAATGTTAATGTAAATACATTGTAATATACAATTTTAAAACATTGTTGAAAATGTTCTAACATGCGTATGCGCGATTCTTTCTCCCGTTTGAGTTTTAATGTATACCTAAGTATAAGATATTGACAGTCAATTCATAAGAAGCCCAAAGTTAATACTAACACTGCAGCGCTGGCAATACGACCAATTCTAAAACGATATAGAATCGTTCCGCTTGATTTATCAGGTCTATAAAGGTGACAAAGGAACAGGTCTCTAGTTTGATTCCACAACCATTCAAACCGATCTCATGTTTTATTGTATTATCATGTATTAAAATGAGGATGGCTATGTCATAAATGGACCGGAACAATATAACCGTATACTACCACCTGTGTTGAAGGACAGTTCTGAGATACAGGGTGTTCCAGAATGATCTATACCGTGTTTGAAAAATTAATCAACAGTGTATTTAATTTTAGTACCGGTACATGGAATACAATAGAGCTTGCGAAATAGCGTTACTTTAACTTTAACTTTAGCGTCTAGAGAGATTACAGAGGATTATGTATTCAAAACCACCTTGGTTTTGAATACATAATCTCTATAATCCTCTAGACGTTAAAGTTAAAGTTAAAGTAACGTCATTTCAATAACTCTAATGACATAAATGTCACCTACTTATTGTGTTACTTTCATTTCAAAAACTTGATTCGTTTTGGCGTGATATTGATATTCTTAAAACTGGACAAAAATTGCACGTGTGTAACTTACAGCACAGGCTTCATAAGCACCAGACATTGACCTGCTTTATCACTATCGCCCAGACGTAGGCGCATTTTGCAATATAGTGTAGAAATCATTCAGTTGTCAAAGGAGATACACCAAATTTGGCACAAATGTAGAGCTTGAAACACTGAATAATTCTTAATATTGATTTAAGTGACCTTTTTCATGTGTTTTCAATATTAGTCCCGATATTTGTGCTGAATTTAAAAAAAAAAAATTTACGATCAATTTTACGCCAAAAATGTAATTCTTATAGAGGGTATAACTTGTTTAAGAAAAACTTGCTGCAAATGTAATCTTCACCTTTTCCTAGTTGTGTGTTTGCCAATAGGGACATAAATACATGCTGTGGCACAAGGACCTAATCTTCTCTATAATATTTTTATAATAGGCCCCTAAATCAATCTCTGCCGGCATTTCAAATGATGAAACTCATACACCACAATCATTATTTTGAAACTGCCGCCAAAACGACACACATGCAGTATTAGGTCAATCAAGCTTAACAAATCCTTTATACCATGCATGCTAGTAATCGATAGATCATAACAAAATTAGCTGCAAAACTTTTTCCAAATAACTTTGTGCTGAACGGTTACTTCATTATTTTCATAATAGATTGTATTGTCAAAACTTAAACTTCACCATTGTACGCAATATTCGGTAATTTATTTTAGAAACATTCGATCTTTAAAATCTTAAATTACCAAGAAAGCTAAATATGTGTAATATTTAGAACTCAAAACAATACGACTGATAACAATGCTACCTACAAAATTCAACTTTCCCGGTATGGATCTTTCTGGGACACCCATGCAGCTTAAGATGACAGCGAGACAGGTTTCTCTAGATCGATTACACGGCCATTCATACCTATTACCTGTTTTAGGGAACAAACCAAAAAATCGATAGCGTCTTATAAACGAAACCAGTTTCGTTTAAGGGGTAGGGGGTAAAAATACTCGATTACGTTTGTACAAAAACATCGGTCTGAAGAATGTGTCATTATTATTATTATGTCAAAATTTCCAACATTTCATTATTACGTTTCTGGCATGGAGGGAGGGGTCGGCTGAGAAACGAAACTAGTTACGCGTTTATTGGACGGCATCGATCTTTTGGTTTGTTCCCTTATTGTAACCTTATAGAAGCCATACTTTTCACGCCGTACTGATTACCCTCTGTATGGAATGTTACATCACAATCTTGATCGACTTGAGAACAGCCACACCCCGGTACAAATAATTGTAAATGGTGGAAAGTCGTATTTATGACAAAATGATTAAAAAGTGATACTTTTAGGTATTATTCTGTTAGTTTCTGTTTGGCAAATCATAAATACTCACGTGTTTTGGTCAAAATGGCAATAATCTTTTTTCTACCCCTACCCACCTGAAATAGCTAAACACAACCCTTAAGTTTGCATGATTTATCAATATTCATATTTTGCAGAGTAGCGTTCACAAATTACGTGTACTGCTGATCGTCCAGCACATTATTTTCCATAAGGTCTTATGCACAGGCATGGAAATTTCTAGTAGGCCTACCGTACTATTAGTTATTAGGTGAAGCGCAGTGCCGTACTATTACGCTGACTTTCGTATTCGGCGAGGAGGACGATTTCGACCTCCTGGTTTGTTTACAAACAGAGAGGTAGACAAAAACCGTTCCGCTTGTCCAAACACTCAAGTATCAGAAGGATGGTCCACAATAGCGTGATTCACGTAACCTGAATAGGGATTAAAAAGCTGTCACGTAGAACCATGTGCTTCTATTGTCCAATTTGCCATCAAGATTTCATATGGAAACAGTTCAGACCCAGTACACGATCATGTCAGAAATTAATATTTTGTTCTGGGTCTGATTATT
The DNA here is from genome assembly GCF_039555335.1 of Amphiura filiformis. Taxonomy (NCBI): domain Eukaryota; kingdom Metazoa; phylum Echinodermata; class Ophiuroidea; order Amphilepidida; family Amphiuridae; genus Amphiura; species Amphiura filiformis. The sequence continues at coordinate 40,162,494 of NC_092636.1, read as the reverse complement.
CGGACTAGGTGAAGCGTCGGTATGGTACGGGAAATTATCGTGCGCGAAGTGTCATACTGGGTGAAGCCGAAGGCTGAACCCAGTATGACACTGAGCGCACGATAATTTCCCGCACTATACCGACGCTGAACCTAATAACTAATTTATCATACCACTAAGTCATTCTAATTATTTAAATAATTACGATATGAAATAGGAAAATCGCTGCTAAATAGGAGAGAGATTATAAAAAATAGAGGATTGTTCTGAGAATAACAAATTGCGTGCATTTACGCGCCCGGTTTACGCTGAGTCGCCTTTATCGCGTACCTCGCCGTACGCCGATCGGGCTTGCGAATGGCACGCTCTTACTGACTAGATATAAAGCGTAAAATACGCACTCACTGACTAGATACGAAAATATATCAGGTTAGCGGTGTTCTTTGATATTTCCCTTAGTGGTATGATAATATATTACGCTGACTTTCGTATTCGGCGAGGAGGACGATTTCGACCTCCTGGTTTGTTTACAAACAGAGAGGTAGACAAAAGACCGTTCCGCTTGTCCAAACACTCAAGTATCAGAAGGATGGTCCACAATAGCGTGATTCACGTAACATGAATAGGGATTAAAAAGCTGTCACGTGGGACCATGTGCTTCTATTGTCCAATTTGCCATCAAGATTTCATATGGAAACAGTTCAGACCCAGTACAGGATCATGTCAGAAATTAATATTTTGTTCTGGGTCTGATTATTCGGACTAGGAAATTTCCACCCGTCCGGATGCCAGTTGCAATTCAAATTGCGGCCGGTCGAGTAAAGTTTCAAATTCACCAGCCCGACTGGCGAGTAACATTTCACGGCCGGCCTAACCCTTACCCAGACTCGGAGTAGGCCTACAATCTGACCTTATTACATGTAGGGTAAATTGGGGTAAATGGAACGGTGGGGTAAATGGAACGCTGAGAATACAATTTCCTCAATCAAGAACAAAATTGGGCAACATCATACAGAGTCTTTCATTTACCCCAACGCCAAACGTTCCGCTTTTGTTTCTACTTCTATACAAATTCTTGGTAGACCAACGAGTTGCTATCCCTCCAAGTGTGCAGATACTACATCCAGTGCAGAGCCAACATCAAAATCAACATTTCCCACCACCATTCCAGAACGAAACACAAAATAATAAGTGCAAGTAAAAATGACCATCTGGTGCTGAACTAGGTGAGAGGAGCGGCTGCTGCAGGAACTGAGCCCATGTACAATAACATGTATGTTTCATACCCCAAACTTGAGTTTACTCGGTATTGGAGTGGAAGAAAATCTCAAAGGTTGTCACTGACCTTGAAGTGGTGGTACGGTTCAGTGAACAATACTAATTTAAGGGTACTGATTCCTAAATATTTGAATACTGTGTGGAGTGTTGTCATACAATATTGGCAATATGTTTGTTATCTAAAATAACATAAATGTTTTAAACAAAAAAATAGTAGATTTTAATGATGCAATTATGCAAATTAATATGCTAATTAGCTAATTAATTGGTTTGGTGTTCCATTTACCCCACAACAGATCCAATTGGGGTAAATGGAACATGGTTAACTAACCTTAAATATGCTATATAACATGTTAAATATTTTCTTGATGGTTTAAATATTATGAAATTATAATTTATATTTACTAACCTTAAATATATATAACATGTTAAATATTTTCTTCCTAATTGGTTTAAATATTATGAAATTATATATTACAAATAACTAATTCATGGTCGATTAGGCCCCCTATTGATTTTTTAAATCCGAAAACCATTTTTTTCTGTTATGTACCAAGAGAAAGTGCATTTTTATGTGGTATTTTACCATGTTTATAAAATATCATGAAAACAAAATTATTGTTCTTATTCTTTTGTTTAGTAACGAAATATATGTTAAATAAAACATTCTGATGTCTTTTCAATGTAAATATAGCCATGATAGCTATGAATGTAGGCTCCTTACAAGTAATCCCCTTGTTCCAATTACCCACCCCACTGTTCCATTTACCCCAATTTGTTGGGGTAACTGGAACACTATGACCATGTATGTATTTGGACTGAGTACAAGAAACAAAGCATAAAATGGGAGTTAATCTGTTAAAACAAGTTGTAAAAACATATAATCTACTTCTTGAAATCATAATATATGGATACCCTCCCGACCACAGAAAGTGATTTATTGTAGGCCTGCTAAGAATACGCGATTTTGGAGGCCAAAAAACGCACCCCGATTTTCCAAAAAATGCAAAAATAATCCGCCAAAAACGCAAAATCTAAAAAAAAAAAAATTCAAGGATTTGGAGAGTCCCTGGATCTAACATCAAGTGCTACCATCATTAAAAAAATTTGAAAAAAAAAAAAAAAAAAAAATTAAGAAAATTAAAATATAAAAAAATTAAAATTGCGTTTTTAAAAATATTTTGCAGATTTAGAGAGTCCCTTGACCTAGAGTGAAGTACTGCAATCATTTGTGGTTGATTTAAAAAAATTGGAAAAAAGATACAAAAAAATTACAAGTTTGTATCCAAATGGGACCAATTTGTAACTTGTGTTCACTGCATAGTCTATTGAAGATATAAAAATGCATTGGTTTTGTACACAAGTCCATATCTTAGATAGATTTTGAAGTGAACACAAGTTACAAATTGGTCCCATTTGGATACAAACTTGTAATTTTTTTGTATCTTTTTTCCAATTTTTTTTTTTAATTTTTATTTTTACGATGGTAGCACTTGATGTTAGGTCCAGGGACTCTCCAAATTCTCTAAAAAAAAAATAAAAATCGCAACAAAAAAAAACAAAAAAACAAAAAAATTTTTTTTAAAAGTTTTTTTCAAAAATGTCAAAAAACGCAATTGGAGCCAAAATACGCAAATTCCGGCGCAAATAACGCAATCGCGTATTCTTAGCAGCCCTAGATTTATTGCTAAAAGCGTTCCATTTACCCCAATTTACCCTAATGTCGATTGTTCAAATAAAATAAAAGTGCATTTTCGTTGTGGTATTTTATCATATTCCATCTCTAGTCGCTATGATATTTTGTCTTCTTTTCATTTCCATGTCAATTTTGGTCCGAAACGTGGTCAGAAACATGTGCAAAAACATGCTCAAACTTGGCCAATTTTTACATAATTTTGGTACTTCCACACTTCTTAAATTAACGTTTTGTTGTCATGCTAAAACACCAAACACGTGGAGCATCAATAATACAAAAAAAATGTTATCATTTTGATTTTGTCTTTTAAAATTGCTTTTATTCATCATAACAAATTTTATGTTCAAAAACTGCACTGATCGCGATTTGGCGGCCGTGATATCGGACGAGTACAATTTTGTTCGGACGGGTTAAATTGTGAGTGGCAAAAAAAATGTTAAGTTCCATGCCTGCCTATATGCACATGCTTGCTGTTGCGCACATACGCGTCACGCGATGCATGGATGAGTCATTCATTCAGTCATTCCATGATGTCAAATCCATTTATGTGTTGGCTGGACACCCTCTCAGTCAAAGTCAGAGTTTGCTGAAAATCATTTCTATCCATCATACCTCTACTCTACCTCTGCATTTATATTATAATAAACACGCCTGTTTTTGAAAAATTGTGATTTTGTGCAATTTGCATGATTTTTCTTCCCCAAAAGTTCAAATTATGCAATATTAAAAAATTGTTACTTTTTTTCTTCTATATTTTCTTGCAATTTTTTGCGACAGCCTATTTTCTATATTTTTTTTTAACATGGATTGTGTTGCAGATCATTATTGATTGTTTGATTTTAGTGAAAAGAACAGGTTTTTGGAAAATGAGTACTTGAAAAAGTATTATTTTGGGATAATCTAAAATCGCGGCCGGTCCTAAAATGCGCAATTATACCCAAAATGTGCACATTTCGGTGTTTTTAGCGCATCGTATATTTTCTCTGTTGTTATGTTAATGATTTCAAAATGGATACAAATTAAATGCATAAATGCATTAGAATAATGTTTAATAAAGTGCAAGAAATTTATTCCTAATACACACTTAAGTCTTAACTTCATTCAATGACCCACATACATTATTTGGTGCCAATAGTAACAACCAAAAGGGCACATTTGCTAATTGTGGTACATTTTGGTCCATATTTTGGAGACATTCCAGACTGCACAAGAAAATATTGTATTGATGCAGGAAAAATTGCACAAAGTGCTGCGAGAGTGGTAAAAATGTGTGCTACATAATTTGGCACTTTTTTAGAAATTTAAAATCATGCAAAACTTTTGAAGTTTCAGTATGAATGTATGATATGGGTAAAGTCAAAAATAATTGCACCGTTTGGTTTTTGATGCCTGCTGTGCAAATGGAAAAGACCAGCAAAGAAATTCATCTTTCAAAAAGTGTGTTATTGGCTCTTTAACAACAGCAATTTGTAGTGTCATAGCTGTCATGTAAAAAATAATATGCCCAATTTTCTTCCCCATGGTCAGGAGTGTTACACTTTAGCGTGACAAGAAAAGAGGGACTTGTATTTTAATCATGCACTGTAAAAAATATACAAGTTAAAAAGTTTTGCATGTGTTTTCATGGCATTTTGTGAAGTTTCTGCTAATATTAAGTACCAAATTCTTTCATATTAGTCGCATAATAGTCGACTTATGAACATATGAAGACTACATGGTGCGAAAAATAAAATATGTTCCAAAAATCACTTGTCGCCAGATTGTGTAGCATTGTACATGTAAGGTTATGATGACAGTAATAATCAATTTCAGTCTGTTTTAATTAAGTAAAAACAACATTTGGGCCAAACTTGGAAAAATAAAACTTGCATGATATCAAAACTGTTTTCTTTTAGAGCGGTTTGAAATGAGAAATCCTGTCTCGTCAGGAGTGTTACATCAGAATTCAATTATTTTTTCATACACCAAGGTGGCAATATTCATACATTACTATTTATTTTATTAGTGCATTGCAATAGGAACTCAAAAACGAGAAAAATATTTGCCATTGCTTGAACATGTTTGCTACAGCTATAAAAATTTTTTATTATTATTAACGGCATCTTTATAGAGGGTAGCCCAGATCAGTGAACAAAGCACTGCTTTCCACTGGGGCCCTCTTTACATATTAAAATACACAGAGATACAAAAGTTATAAAAAATATACAAATATTGAAAAATAAAATTTCCTTAATCTTAAATTACAAAGCACTTAAAATACCATGAAAAACTGTATAAATTGCACTTTTGTAAATTGCATGCATATCAATAAAATAAAGTCTGCACAAAAAGCAACGCAGCTGCCACAAATACGCCCATAGCTCCAGAACCAAATATCCGCTCCCACAATATCCCAACATAAAAAGGAAGGACGATCCACCCACGCGCACTCCGATGCCCAATCCATCCAACACCAACAACACAGCAGCGCCTCGACAGAAAAATACCCGAATTCAAAATGTCAGGAGTGTTACACAGAATTAATTAATTGGCAATAATTCAAATTTCTGAAGAAATTACCAGTCTGTTGGTGTTCTTTCAGCACTGAAAATATATTCCTCAAGCCAAACTGCTGCAATCATGATGTAAAGACCTTCATATTCAAGAAATAAGAACATAAAAACATGGTTTTCAAGATGTTCACAAAATGTTACACTCCTGACAATCAATTGTAAGTAATTTAAGTTCAACAATAAAATTGAACTAATGTAATTCAATTTTTTGCCCCTTTTTGAGATTTACAAAATTACAAAAACTACTTTAGAAAATGTGATTTGCAAATTTATATTTGAGGCTATACAGTGACTGTAGCAAAGTGTCAGGAGTGTTACAAAAACATGCAAGCTGAGCTCAAAAAATAAAATTGAACGTAAGTCACCTAGATTCTGTGTCTTTTTTGATAGGGCAATAGATGTTGTCAACAAAAAATTACAAAGACTCTTTTAGAAAATGTAGTTTATAAAATATTTGAGGCCATACAGGTACCGTACTATTCAGTGTCAGGAGTGTTACACAATAGCACTACTTTGATGGCTCCTTACATCAATTTGAAGAACAATGTGATGCTAAAAACTTCAACACAGTTTTTGCATATATCATATTGCATTATACAAACTTAAACAAAAAATAATTTAAGATGTTTCTTTTGACAAATAAAAACTTTTGTTCCTGATTTCCAGAAATTTCTAGGTGTTTTAATGAAAATTCTATTTTTTCCCCAAAACTTTGTTTCCATTTGAAAAATTCTGCATGACTATTTTAGTTTAGTGTCTAAGTAATTTTAAAATTAAAACTCAAAGAATTACATATTTGCATCATTTTGTCAAAATATGACAAGGAATGACATGGAACTTTTGTGTTATAATGTTTCTGCAGATTTTTAGTAACATGACTGAAATAATGTTTTTAATTTTTTCTTGAATTTAGATATGTTGTGCTTATGATTAGACAACAATAACATTTCTGATCACTGTTTATAATTTTGACCCTTTTGTCACACTTTGGTGCCATTATTTCTGATTATACCCATATGCAAGTTTATGTAAAAATGTGAAAATTGTGCAGAAATTGGCACTTTTTCTCTCACATCGCTGGCATTCATGATATATTGGTATTGGGCAGCAGAAGTTCTTGGATCAAAGTTTACACACAATGCAGCACATCAAAATTCAGTTTCGCTGTGACAGTATTTTGTCATGTCTAAAATAGGTTTAGAAAAATGAATTTGGGCTGATTTGTCATGTTCTTCAAGTAGCAGATCTGTTTGTGTGTTTTTTATTGTTATGCCTCCACCATGAGTACATACATGCCTCATTGTTTTTGCAATGTCCGTACCTTCATCTCCGTCCGTCTGTCCGGATATCTCTTGAATGGATAAGCCACTTGACTTCAAATATTATAGGATAGGTAATTAGGTATGCCATTGGAGGTCTAATTTGCATATTCGTTATTATGACAATAAGCTAATTTGCATATTTTGGGCTCCTTCTGTCCATACCTCTGTCTGCAGGGATGCCATCTCTTGAATGGATAAGGGGATTGATTTGAAATATTCTAGGACAGGTAATTAGGTATGCCATTGGGGGTCTAATTTGCATTCGTTATTATGACAATAAGCTAATTTGCATATTTTGGGCTCCGTCTGTCCATACCTCTGTCTGTCCGAATGCCATCTCTTGAATGAATAAGGCGATTGACTTCAGATATTCTAGGACAGGTATTCCACTTTTAGAAGCTCTGGCTAGTTTTTTGTCTAATATTGTAAATCACCTGCCAAAAATTGTCGAAGGGGCCAAACAAATGCTAAGCCTCTGTGGGGGTGTATGTGTGTGTGTGGGGGGAGGGGTGTGGGTCCATCCCTCCAGGCTCCCATTATATCTTTGATCTAAGCATGTTTAGGTTTCCATCTTTTGCAGCATAGATGTATCAGAAGCAAGCGGTTGTTGAGGTGTGTCATGGGTCAAATTTCTCGCAAATATTTCACAACATTTTCAATGTGGAGGTACCATGTTGGATGCTTTGTGTTGAAAATCATGCAAGCTGAAAACCACACAATTCTTTTAACTACTTTTTGAAAGTTCTTTCTTTTTTAAATGATTTTTATTACATTTCTGATAATAATAGGGTGGGGTCTGTTAAAAAAGCTGGCATGGTAGTTTACACATTCCTGCTACAAGCTTCATCGGTTTTAAACATAATGACATTTTTCATCTTTTTAACTTTTTTGAGACTTTGTTTTCAAAACAACATTGTTTTTGTACAAACACATGTCATCATCTTGTCAGCCTAATCGGACACTACACCCTCTCTAGTAGTAAGCTTTTAACATTATAGTAAGGACAATCAATTGACTAGGGACACCAAGCTCTAAATAGGTAAAAATAGCGCATGTACCCTGCATGTGCTAAGACAAGCGCTTCCGAACGGTTGCCTGTGTCGCTTCCCACAGCTCTTCCTGGTTCAATTAAAACGCCTGTCTTTGAAAACTGGTGACTCATCCAATCAAATGCCCTCAGCTTTTTGCCTCATCTATTGGGCAAAGTTCATAATTTGCAATGGAGTGATAGCGAGGTGTAGAAATTAAAGTAAAGAAAAACAGGATTGAAATGTGTTTCATGTCCAAGGATGAAGTTCATTGAAATAAGATGTTTATGATTAAAAAATGAACTTTAGACAGTGAGAGATGAGGATGCAAGGCCTTGTTTGTGACAATCACTGAAAGGAACAGTGTTTAAACTTCGTTTGTGAAGCCTTTCGGATGCACTCAAGCTAACTAGTCTGTATCTTAGGTCAGCTATATGTAATATCAGCGATGTGTGTGGTAGGGTAGTAGCTCTACAAACAGACAGACAAACATAAAGACAGACAGACAGACAGACAGGATCATGTATAGTGTGTACTATAGTGACCGTGGTGCCAATAGTGACAATGGATTTAATTTGCCTTATAATTTAGCCTGGACTGATGGATTAACTTCTTGGTGTGAAGTAAGGAAATGCTTGTGTTTGTTGTTTCTTTCTTTATTTGTACATATATATGCATAGTACTTTTAATCAGATGCAGGAGGGGTCAATTCATGTGTATTTCAATGCATGTGTTCATTTTTCAAATCCATCCTACAAAATCGGAAGTCATCAGTTAGAATAACATAGCATCACTCTGCTAGGATTAAAATATGTCAAGATGCTGATAAGATAAATCATCTCTGTAGAAAACAATCTGAACACGTCATTGCTTCAATGTTGTTTCATTTGTCCATTCATTCAACATTTTTCTTTTCTTTTTTTTTCATTATAGACTCCAAGAGATTTAGGCAGTAGTGGGAGCAAACTTGGCCAGACAGAGGATGTACCATTATTAGTAGGGGAGGCAATCCAAGGCATTGGTAAGTTATTATACTAGTTAGCGATCACCAGAGGCATATTGTGAGTGTTTTGGGAAGGGGCCAAACCTGGAAGGGATACTGATTGTTTGTCGAAATTTTAGTTTGACTTTCACTTTGATGCTATATATTTTTTACCCTGAGGCTGAGAGTCATCACGATGTACAACCAAATGATATTTGCTTTCCCATCTGCAGTCCAGGATAATACCATATATGGAAAGGATGATCCTTACCTTTCAAACATGTGTGATCGGTACAAGTTTCTATATCAACTATACTCTGATCAGCTCGTAATAAGCAAGCTGGTGAGTGGTGACAACTCTCTAGTACAAAGGTTCCCTAGTCTGAAGGCTCCTTAGTCCCAAGTTCGCTAGTCCAAACACGTAATTTACCATTTGCTAGTCCGAACTCAGAAAATTGGTCGCTAGTCCGAATATTGGTTTCTCTAGTCCGAATATAGATTAAGGCTCGCTAACCCTAACCTTAAACCCTAACTCTAACCCTAACCATAACCCTAAACCCTTATCCTAACCCTAACCCTTATTCTATATTCGGACTAGAGAACCTTGAACTAGAGAACCTTTGGACTAGCGAGAAGTCACACTCATAACATTGCAGATTAATATAAAATGACATACATGTACTGACAGCGGGGTTCAGCATTTACTCGAACTGCGCTTTGCGTATTGCCTGACTGATGTGCGCTTTTGTGAATTTACTCGCGCAGTAACAAAAATAATGAAAATCTGGAGCTCATAGTGTCAGACAAATATGGCCATAATGGCAAATGTAATCATGGTAATCAACTTAAATGGTTTCATATTCCATTTTGTAACAAACAAAACATAAAGGCAGCAATGGAGAAAATGTTACAGAATTCTTGCTTGAAGATCAAGCAGAAGCCAGAAGATCAATGCAGCGATGAAGCAGAGTTCCTGTCTTCACTATTGCTGAAGAAAATTGCCAATATCCTTTAAACTTGAGATTGGTCAATGCCATTGGATGCTTTGGAACAGTCAATATTTCCTTTTGATTTGCACAGGTGTTACAAATGCCAGTGACCTCTGACTACATGCCAATAAGGTGTGTTTCATAGGCACACTCTGTTGCCATATGGTGTTGTTATCGGACTGATCTTAGATAGCAGCACCATACCTTGTAACTTTGACAAATATAAGATGTGCGCTTGATTTTAGTGACTTAAAAGTAAGGTAAAGGTTTATGCCTGTGTCTACAGGCCAGGGTACCCATATCTCATTCAAAGTGACTTGGGCCAGACTCCTCCGTGAATAATGTTGCTGCTGGGGGTTCGCCACTCCTGCACAACAAGTCTGCAGATGAATTGAAGCAAACAGGATAATTTAAGGGCCTTACCCAAGGACATAGCAAATTGGTTGTGATGTGACTCGAACCTGCGACCCTATGGTTACGAGTTCGATCACTTAATTGCTAAGCAAGCACTGTGCTCCCAATGGTCAGTCTTTAGAAAAATGTACTTTCACACCAACCCGATAAACAGTGACTTGTAACTTAGTTGATGAGCTGATAAAATTACATGCACATGCAGATGCACATATTTGTGATGCGATCAAGCAAAATCAGTCGGAACTCGGAAATATTGATTTTGAGAGTACACATATCCTTTTGTTTCCTGTTGTTTTGGAAACTCTTTAATTACTCATATCTGTGGAACTGGTTGTTCAATTTTGGGGTTTTCTGCAAAATCCAGATTTGTAAATTTATGCTTTTTACTATCCTATGAGAAACTGAAAATGTATAGTAACTGAGTTCCGCCTGATTTTGCTTGATCGCATCACATTTAATCTTGTTTCCAACAATGTGAATATATGATGAGTAGGAAATTTAGGTCCAACTCTTATCCAGGGGCTAGATGTACATGTATTGTAAGTAATTTGAGATGTTATTATGTAATGGGTAATGCAGTGCAAGGATCTTGCCCTACATACTCCTAAAATGTATGATTATTTTATTCTGTATCAGTCACATGATCAGATGTAAGGGACTAAGACAATATCTAGATTGCTGCATGAGCATTGGGATATTCCAGTTGAAATCCACACACCCCCTATGGAAGATATGACCTTCCACACTGGGAAATGGGAATGTGAATTTCAAATGGAGTTAAGTCACCCATTCAGGTAACTCCATTTGAAATGCAACTCCCTGTGTGGGGAGATTAAGGTTGTATCTTCCATAGGGGGTGTGTGGATTTCAACTGGGGTAGCCCATATGAAGTGAAAATTGATTGCCAAGCATCTGACTCATTTGATGGCATGGTTTATTTTAGACTGCATTGAAGTTAAATTGGGAAACAGTTTTCATCATTATGATGCCGTATATTAATGTTGATAGTAAATAATCATGTCACAACTGTGTCCTGAATTTGATAATGGTTCACATGAAGAATGATAAAACAAGAACATGTACAATGTAATTATGCTTTTAAGCATTAAGGACTTAACAGTCCTTTCATTGACTTTACAAAAATTACTCACCATTCTAATTGTCAGTGTTTACTCACTCTGGAAATTGAGTGTACCAAATGAAGCATTCTTTCCCAAATTGGCCCAATTTGGGATCAAACATTCCTCAGATTGACTAATTATTGTAATACCGTATATTGCAAATTCATGTAAGCCAGCTCGTAAGTTTCGCTGACCCAAACTTGCAACATACGGCTTCTGAGTAAACACTGCAAATTACTACAATGTACATGTATATGAGCTTATATGCAGTTACAAGAGAAAGGGGAGAGAGAGGACTCAGAGGAGGGGGAAGGGGATAACACACAAACAACCAGAATGCAAATAATAAGAAGGGTCATGTGTTTTAATATCACATTGATGCATCTGTGTTTGTCAGTTAGTGTGTTTTTGTCATGAATATACATACATGGAAACATTTGAATCCAAATGGGACCACCAAGATTAAGTCTACTCACTCTAAATAAAACAAATTTGACACTCAAGGAAGATTTGTTTTCAGAAGCCAGATGATTACAATCATAGCATAAAAATAAATGAGGGAAGTTTTTGATTTTCTATTCAGAGCCAAATTATTCTATTTCAGCAACTGATCCGAATCCCTATGGAAGGAAGATTGATGCTTCAGGAGAATATCTGCCTTTCTGTGGTTACACTGTCATAAGCATGTGTCAGGATAAACTGGATTTCATAGAAGAATTCATACAAAACAGCCAAATTATGAGGAAAGTAATCTCACCTTTGCCCTACACCTCTTACCACATGACCACCTACAACATTTACAGCCATAATAAGGCACCGATCAAATTTGTTCGCGAGTGGTTGGCTAGCGATAAATTACAGGCCATCAGCCATGCAGGTTGTATCCCACCACGCGATGTTTATCCAATCATGAATAAAGCGCAAGAAGTTTGGGATCAAACTGGAGTTACGGAATTTACCATCAGGCCAATTGAGGTCAAATTCACCTACAGTAGCATCCTGCTTATTGAAGTGTCGATGAATGATCAAAAACTTATTGAACAGTTTGCTCATGCTAGAGCTCAGTGTGATGCGATCTTTGATAAAAAGGATTCCAATTTGCCACTGCATATCACTTTAGGTTATATGTTTTCTAGCATAGGGTACTTGACAAAGAAAGAGAGAGAACAGTTTGATAAAGAAGTGAAACAACTGGGCAAACTTGTCCCAAACAGCTTAACAATGAATCCACCAACTGTGTCACTGTTTTCATCCATGAAACAGTTTGTCCCATTCAAAAAGTTCTTTCCCTAATAAGCAACATGTAACTTGCACAAAGTACTGTATTTGTTCCATTAACAGCCCATGCCCCTATAAGCACCCACACAGTGACTTTACAACAAGCAAAATATGATATTATTAACCACCCATGCATATCTGGGTCATGGTCTGACACATGGCACTGATGATGGGTGACTATTTTGGGCCATATTTATGCATGCAATGCCAGCCAGTAGGCTGGCGAAAATAAGTGCCCATCCAAAATGACTTTACTAAGCTCCCTGAGTGGTTAATGGAACGAAAATGGTAGTTTGTTTAGACAATAAAATGTATTTTTTTATCTTGGGCAAAAGGGCTATAATTGAAATGCTAGGTCTGTGTGTGTATCCAATCATGAATAAAACGCAAGAAGTATGTGCGTACGTTCCTCCGTTTGTGCACCAGATAACGCAATGTCTATTGATCTTAAGAATGGACGCCCATCTTCACAGCATACATGTAGATGTATCTCTTGAAGTAGGCCGTTTCTTTTCAGAAGCCATACTGAAATAAGTGCTCATTAAAATTGTAAGGCATTATTAGCATATAAATCTTGTAAGGGATAGAAAGATTCAATCCAGGTATTCCAACTTGATGTGGGGAACAAGACAAACACTATTTATTACCTGTACTTTGTTGTAAGGGATACTAATTTGAAGTGGATGAAATGTTGTTTAAAAATATATAAAAATGCTCCTTCAAGTTGTGTGTTGGTTAGTTTTCAAAATGTGGTAGATAATATAGTATCTAAGATACAAGGTACCATAAAACCTTGTCTACAATAATATAGAGTGCTTCTGATGAAAGCTAAATTAATCCAGGCGCCATTATGGAGTTTGAGCAAAAATATTACAGATCCAAGCATATATACAAACAGGTATTATTGTAAGACCAATCTATTGTATTGGCATATATTCATGCTTGTGTCATATTAATTGAATTTTCATCAAAAGACACTATATATGCTTGTCGACGAGGTTTTACGGTATATAGATACACCAAGGATCATTTAATGATGTGAAACGTGATTGCTATTTTAAACAATTTTGAAAAGTGGTCCCTTTGTCAATTTGTCTTTCTAATTTGGACCTTCTTGGGTGCTTTCAAAATAATTTCCTGGGAAATGGATCTTTTTGTCAATTAAGGGTGGTCCACTCCCTTGCTATGGGCCTGACAGAAAGTATTGAGAGGTATACCATCCTGATTCCTTGTATAACTCATATTATACAAATATTGATTGCTATGAGGGGCATGGTTAAGATTATAGGCCCAAGGTGATCTCAAAACCATGCTATCGGTGCAGAGGGTCATAGCATGGTTTTGAGATCACCGCGGGCCTACAATCTTAACCATGTTCCGAATATAAAGCAGTCAATATTTGTTTTATATACCGAATGGATATGTGGATGTTGCAATTGCGCAGTTTGACCTCAATGCACGTGATCGGTCCATAGTTCATTTCCATGACCGGTCCATACATGCAGTTCATTTTGAGGGCATAGTTAATTCAATGACTGCACTTTCAACCAATCAGATGACAGGAATCTATATATGATATGAGGTATATAATATAAAATAGCACTCTCAATTTTCCCCCATTTATGTAATTACAGTAAATTACAGTACTATAAAGAATAACAATTATATATGTAACAAAAAAACAGAAAAAGTTGAATAATTTTACAAAGAGAGGCAAATCGATGTTAAATAGAAAATATATGCCTACTACTATATATGCCTATTTACATGTAGTATGAAAGTTGTCTGCATTGTCCAGGCTTTGAATAGGAAATTATGTGTTTTATTTGAAAAAATATTAAATGATCATATCGAAATAATAAGCATGAGTTCCTATACCATTATGCTTGTGTGTGGTTCTAATAAAATCTATGCTATATGTATGACAGTTTCAGTTTCATTTGTAAATCTGTAGCTTTAAAGTAATCAATTAATGATAATTTAAATAGATTTGTCAAAATACAGCATGTAATGCATTAAACAAGCAAGTCTTTCCTTTTTACCATGGTAATATATTAACAAGCTATAAACTTGACCTCTAGAAGATTGCAGAGAGGAAGCTACTTGATGGGCCTCAGTTAAGGAGATCAAGGACAAGATTTGTAACATTTAGCACTCCCGTGTTCATTGCTTTTGATTGCTTAGTGGGACTGTCTATTTGACTAACTAATATTTATTGCCTGATGTGGTCAATAATTCAAAATATGAGAAAGATTAAGGAAAAATCAAATTTATGTCAAATTTTGAACAAGTACATGTTTAAAAATTTTGTTCCAAAAAATAGGTAAAAAAACCCTTTTTTTATTGTCTTCAAAATGGTTAACTTTTATGTGGTTTTTTTTTGTTGAGATTTGACAGTCCCCTTTTAAACAGTCATTGGTCAAACGTGGTGTCGTGGCTGATTTTCTTTTCCTCTAAATAGTTAAAAATAGACATGGAGAGGTTTTTGATTTTGTTTATAATTGTTTTTAGGTGTTTTTTTTGGGGGGGTTTGGGGTTGGCCAATGGACTATGATCTATCCCTTTTGGTAAAAAAATATTGACCGTAGATATACAGTATAAATTCTCAGATATGGGTCCCAATTTTTGGTAAACTTACCCTTAGAAATGGATATGGGTCTGGCAGCTCGAGCTGCACAACCCGGTCAACCCCATCAGAAAAAAATCAAGTACCTGTATACAGGACACTTGGCTACCATAACATTTCATACTAAATGTAATCTGCTGATTATCTGATGCTAATGCTATTGATATATGGTTCTTTTTTAATTTTCAGCCAAAGATGTGACTTACCTGTGCCCATTTACTGGCCCTGTACGAGGGACTCTCACTATCACTAACTACAAGTTGTACTTCAAAGGTGTAGACAGGGTAAGTGTTACAAGTTGAGTGATGTGAATGTCAAATGCTGAAATGCGTGCAAAAATTTTGACTTTCATCACTTGGAGGGGTGCAGAATCGATGCTGAATTGGTCAATTTTGCACCCCTCTAAAGGGTGGCGCCCGGGGCACGTTGCTCCTGCCCCCCTAGTTACGCCACTGGTCTAAAATTGTGTTAACATTTTCTTATTTGGCAAAACATTACCCCCATTTAGTGCTCAAAAATCACACCATTCTGATCCTCTGGCAATAAGGATTCAGAAAAGGTATACTTTGACCTAAACGGTTCCAAAAAAAGTAAGGCCCCCCCCAAGACATTTTAGTATAATCCAAAAACAGCTTGATCAATTCTCTTGTTTTAAAGTTTGGAACATAGACTGATTAGTTATGCATCAAGTGAGCGGGTTTTGTTGCTACTTTTTATCATCTTCATTGCAAAATGCAGCCATTTATGAAATTTTCGACCAAACAAAAGTTGATTTTTTTACATAGGCTTTTTATGCTTCAATTTTTGTTTGACAATTTTCCCCTTTAAGTGAGTAATTTAATCAAAAAGAGGCATAATTTAATTTAATTAAATTTAAGCTTTTCCTGATTTAGGTGTCACACATTCAAAAACAGTTTTTATGGTTCAGTGAATAAATTAAAATGAATGCTGCAGCTTATTTCTTTCAATAATGAATAGGCCTTTTATTGATGAATGCAATGTCATAAATGGCTGTATGATTACTCACTGAACCATAAAACATGTTTGAAATGTGTAAAAATTAATTCATGAACATCTTAACTTAAGTTATTTTTATAAAAAACAAAAACAAATTAGAAACATTCCTTTTTAATTTATTTTCTTGATGTGAAAGAGGTCTGAAACCAAAAATCATGCATAAAAAGCCTACATGTATGTAGAATTAGAAAAGTGCAACTAATTTTTAGCCGAAAATTTTATAAATGGCTGTATTTCTCAGTGAAGATGATAAAAGATAACAACAAACCCCCATTCACTTGATATATAACTAATCAGCCTACAATGTATGTTCCAGCTTTAAAACAAGAGAATTGATCAAGCCGTTTTTGGATTATACCAAAAATTCTTAGGGGGGGGGGGGCTTATTTTTTTGGAACCGTTTATCTGTGACTTACATGTACAGTTATTGTGATATCTTATCTAATTTTGCCCTGCATAGGCTGAAAATGAAATTTGCCCTGATTGTGATGAAAATTATCTCAAATTATTAGTCTTGTTGCAAGAAATCAGAAAAGGAATAGTTTATGGAAATTGGAAATAAAGCTGTGTAATTCTGCAATAGAAAATTTCTGTGCTAGGTTTTAAAATTCTATGATCTTTTTGCATCAAGAATAAACCAAACTGCAGTGAAGGGTCATAAAGTGTGTTTGACTTACTTTTAGCCCATTCTTGCACATTATGCAGAGTCTTAAATGAGAATGTTTATGGCAAGAGAAAAGCGAAAAGATGTTGCAGTATGTGTTTACTGGCCCTAGTTTAAGATATCCTGTGCTAGTTCCCATGCTTTGCATCAAAGATAAGTCAATTATATACATGTAGCAAGTAGCAAATTATAGTGAACATCGGGCTTTAGGATTTAATTCCAAAAGGATGAAGTTCTTAGTTGTGAAGAGTGATTGCTTGTAAGTTGCATTCTGAATTTATTTGAAATTATGCATGTGGTGTGTTCAATCACAGTGTTTGGATGATTGTATTATCATAAGTACATGCTCAGCTATTAAACACAAATTGTTTTACAGAAAACATAAATGTCAGGGTATAAAACATTGGAATAACATTCTAAAACGTTTTTGAAAACTTGCTGCTGCAAAACATTTTGAAATGATGTTATGTAAGTGTTGGTAAACTATTTTGCAAAAAATGTTTTACAATACCATTTTGATATCATTTTATAAATGTTTTGTAGTGTTTTTTCACAACATGATGAAATGACCTGACATTATATAACTTGACATTTTAATGTTGTTAAAACGTTTTGACTAAAACCAAAACCTTTTCATTACGTTTACAAAATAATCTTGTATTTACTGGGTAATAAGGTAGTCCTGACCATGCACTCCAACAGTGTTACAATGTACATCAATGGGTACATACTATTATAATTGAAGACAGAGATAAAAAGACTAGTTTACGTCTGACGTCACTGTCAATCAAATTCCCTACAATCCTTGATTGGTTAACAGCACGTAAAAGGAAGGTCGATTTATCTGGTGCCGATCGGAGAAAAGAAATAGCAGAACATGGCGAAAAATTACATACTTTTACAAGGCAAAAAGCAACTTCTCTTGGCATTGTTGACATGGTGCCTTCGCGAAAGAAAGTTTCCTACTATAAAGACCTAACTTTTGAGACGGTTTGTATGTTTGAAGGTGCAAAATTAACAATAAGGCGCCCAGGGCGTCGCTAGACCAATATGATTCGGGGGGTGTACAGTATGGTTTGCCGATGGAAATTTTTTGTAATTTGTTGACCCAAAATTTTTTTAGCCAGGACGTCCCTCAGAAATCTAAAAAATGGGGGGGGTAGGAGTCAAAAAAATGTTCAAAACAATTTTTTTAAAGTAGTAACTACTATACCATTCACAGCAACACAATTACGTAACACATGATTAATCTGTTATATGGCTCTCACATTTTGCAGACAATCAAACATACCTTTGACTACATTTGCCGACAGTCACATGATTTTGCCGACAGCAGTCAAATTTTGCCGACAAAATTGTGTATTGGGGGGTGTGATACCCCCCCTCTAGCGACGGCCCTGAAGGCGCCCAGGTTTTACCGCCGCGTTCAGCAACTCATATCATCACAACATTTGTAAACAAACCGTGCTCGAGTTTGATTGACAGATGACGTCAGACACATACTAGTCTTGTCTTCCAGTATAAAAGGCCCAAATTTGGCCCAAATTTGCCCAAGCAAGCACAAAGTAATTCTAGAAGCTTCAAACAAAGTCGAAGGGGTGAAAATTATTATACTTAGTTCTCTAGGTTAATAGGATGAACAAATTTTAATCTTTCTCCAGAGTAGACCAGTGCACATAAACGTTGAAAAAAAACCCCAGTGCATCCGGCCGGATTCGAACCGGCGACCATCGTAATACTAGCACGACGCTCTAACCAATTGAGCTAAAAAGGCACGTTGGAGAAGAGCGGAAGATATAAATAAAAATTACAAATAGGTATTAGGTTCGAATGATGTTCGTCGCATTATTATACTAACATGTAGTTCTCTGGGTTAATAGGATGAACAAATTTTAATCTTTTAAAGTCAAGGGGTTTTATGCCCCTGTTTCAAGTTAACTGAAATTTACAAGAACTTTCTTTCCATTAAATGTCTTCTTTCTGGGTAAGATTATAATACAAAGAAGCAATTGTTTTATTATTAAACTTAGTTAAATTTCCCTTTTTTAGGATATTTACTGTTCACATACCACCATCAATCTGCCAGTACTTGTCATAAACAGGATATTATCTAAATCAATGAACTTAGCTCTCATATATACACCTAGGACTAGGAATTGTGCTTGAAATAATAAGCATACTGACAGGGTGTTTATAAAAGGTCGCTTTTTCCCCCCATTTTTGTTGATGAGGATATCCATAAATGTGATGTGATCAAGCTAAATGAGTTGTTTGTTGCTACTGATTTTGAAATATAACCATTCAAGTTTCAACTAACTTTTTATTTTGTTGTTCTCAGCAACACTACAATAACCATATCTCTAGAACGATGAGTCTAATTGTAAAATTAAAAACCAAGCTTGCTTGAAGTTGAAGTATGAAGTTCACATTATTTTGTGATCATTCACCATAGAATTCCATCTCTAAGCATACGCTTGTTTTTTGACGAAAGCGACAAAAGGCAGGCATCCACCACAAAAACATTACAATAGATTGGTCTTACAATAATACATGTTTGTGCAACCTCCTGTATCAGTAATGTATACTGTGCCAATAAAGTATCCTTACACTTGGAAAAATAATCACAATTTCCAAATTTATTTTCTTAATAGATGCACTATCTAATCCTGTACATTATGACACCACATTGAATCCAGTGTGACTTCAAGAAGCAAAGTTACAAGCATTTGATTAGGCGAAGGTCCAGTTTTAAAAGTGACAAACTGGCCTATTCAAAACTCCACAGACTAGACATCTGGTTTGAGAGTGGTGAATGGCTAATTTATGCGTTTGGCTTTAATTTAAAACAAAAGGAACAAAAGAAACCTGGAACAAAAGAACTGGCAAATAAAATGAAAGTTATGAAAAGTACAGAGAAGTAAAAACTGAAATAAAACTGCTTTAAATAACGCTTCATTGAAGAAACTGTGTTGTCTCTTTGTTGCGCTTTGTTGGAATCTTTTTGCGCCTTGTATAGGCCAGTTTGTCACTTTTAAAACTGAACCTTCGTCTATTCAATTGCTTGTAACCGTACTTTTTGAGGTCACATTGGATTCAATGTGGTGTCATAATGTGCAGAATTAGATAGTGCATCTACTTTTTTTACCCCAACAAATTTACCCCAATATTGTTCAGTTTTGAAATTATGATTATTTTTCCAAGTGTAAGGATACTTTATTGGCGCAGTATAGTTGCTCAAACTCCGAATAGTGCTCTTGAGGAGGGTGTCTGCCTTTCATCTCTTTCATCAAAAAAAATTTAGAAGCATATATCCTTGCAGACCGAATTCTACGGTATTTGGGGATCAACATTGGTGAAAGGAACGTTGACTTAGACATGCACAGTCCTACTAAAACTAATAAAGTAAACAAGTAGTGGCTGCGTAGGTTTGAAAAATTATCAATATATGCAAATAAATTAATATTATGTGGTTTGACACCAACTATTTCTCTTGGACTTTATTATACCTACTAAAACTAATGTGCATAAATGTGTCCATATTGTTTCTGCTCAAGTCTGCGGTAGAATGCGTGTACTTGTGCTTTCACCATGATAAGGCTGCAGAAATCAAAACTCTTACACAAACATTATCACAGTTTTTAGATTTCTTGAGTATTCTCACATGACAATTAGTATGAAAGGTCTTTCCGGCTATGCCATTTGTGGAATTTCACAAATTGTTTTGATGGTTAGCATGCATGTCACTAATATCTCTGTCTATTTGTGTCTTTAGGAACCTATATTCATACTAGATGTACCACTGGGTACTATTAATCGTGTGGAGAAGGTAGGAGGCTCCACCAGCAGGGGAGAAAACTCATATGGGCTGGAAATATTCTGTAAGGTAAGGTGGTATTTTCTATGGCTGTGCAAAGTATAAATCTTACTATGGCTCTGAACAAAGTGATCAATGGAACAGAGATGATAAGTTGAAGTTTGAAAAAAGAAGTACATAATTTATCATAGGTTTTATTATGCTATATGTGTGATAAAAATAGAGTATATTGGAAGTGATACGACTTTTCCTACAATCAAGGAAATTAATGTTAGCACACTCCGGCATACTAATGTAAATCGCCACCCTCTTTCCCAGTTCAATGTTGATGAAAGCACTTTTCCCATTGAGTTCTCCAGTTTCCCCAACATTGGTTGAGGGGGAATGGGGTAGAGAAAGGGAAGGGAACTTCTCATCAAACATTGTTATACTAATTTCACTGAACTCTCAGAGCGGCAGTGAAGAGTTCCTACATATTGTCAAAGTGTGCTAACTGTATATTTCCTTGATTGTAGATTTAGATGTGAGAGAGATAATTGGATTTAAATAATCAAAATAATTGGATATGAATACCCACAAATATAATCAGTACCAAACTCTCAGTAAACTGTATATAGTCTTGACAAGGCATGAAGCAAAGTTCGAGTTAGTAACGATGAACATTTTATTTCATTGTATATAAATGGTTCACAAGTTCCCCCTAAGATTTTTTTAAATAATTTGAAAAGTTGTTGACAGAATGAAAAATTTTACATTTACAATGTCAGACGTTGTTGCGTTCTGTCACAATGGCTCACATTCTGTAAGAAAAGATGCTGCTTTAAAATGCAGAATGTAATCTATGTTTAGAATAGTCTACATGCTTTGTGAGAGTTGAATGAACAAAAGTGCAACTTTCAAAACCACATCTTTTCTTACATAATGGGTCATTTTGACTGAATGCAACAATGGGCTATTCCATTTGAAATCCACACTACCCCTGTGGAAATTTTTTTAAATATTTTTGTGAATTTCAAATGGAATGAACACATTAGGTATAGCTCCATTTGAATTTCATACACCCTCTGAGAAAGATTCAACTTGAATCGTCTACAGAGGGAGGATGAGTTTCAAATAGAGCAGGATAATGTGCTAATTCCATTTGAAATTCATACTCCCTCTGTTGAAGATATTTCCAAAATCTTCGGGGGGGGGGGGGGGGGGACTTTAAATGGATTATCCCAAGGTGGGATATTGTTAATTGGACCAGTATGTAAAACAAAATAGGCTATAGAAAAAATATTAAATTTGTGTACATCGTGGAACATTCAACTGCGCTTGTTACTCTGCGACTAATCATGCTAACTACACGCGCGTACAACGCTACTCTACGCGTCCATATTAGCGAGGCTATCTGCGTACAACTGCTTACTACGCACAGCCACGCAAAGAGTATGTTCCACGATGTACACGAATTTGATAATTTTTCTATAGTACTAATAACTTTGTAAATTGATATTTTCATCAACAATATTTAAAATTTATTTTTAAAAGTCTTGGGGGACAACTTAGAACTTGTGAACCCTTTACTTAGTGAACTTTTACGAACAACTTTTATCTTTTTTAGGACATGCGCAATTTGCGCTTTGCACACAAGCAGGAAAATCATTCAAGAAGGCTAGTGTATGAGAAATTACAGCAGTATGCTTTTCCATGCTCCAATAAAATGGTAAGTTGTGGTGATAGGTAACATTGACTTTTTAAATATAAAAAGTCATTTTTCCAACAAATTTGATATCTCATTTTCCTGAATATATTATACAAACATATGTGCATGTTCTTTGCATTATATGTACCTAATTTGTAGGACAGTTATGCTGATAGATGTCACTGCTTGCAAGTGATGTTGCTTTTCTGCTATGACAAGACAAGACATGTCCAATGTATAGAAATGGAATAGTTAAAGTGCAAGAGCAGTGTTAGAAGACAGTGGAGTTTATTCTGTGCCACTGCATATTTATCATATTTAGTATATACGGTACTATAAGCTAAATGAAACAAGGACAGGAAAAATACATCTATATGCTGCAAAATTTAGTAAAAAGGTAAATGTTGGACTTTTTAACGTTGGATTGTCACCCCCATTTTACAACAAATTTCATATTTTCTGAGAAAATCCCTTTCTTTCTTGAAGTGGTAAAATGTAGTACATCGACAGAAAGAGAATGGACTATTTCAATTCCTCTAAATGTGTGTGAAAAAAGCAGAAATTCAAAATGAGTAAAGGGACTTAAAATTTCTTTGTCTAACTAGCAAGATACCAGTTTGACATTTGAAAACCCACTTTGCTATGATTTCAGCCATTGTTTGCATTTGAATACAAAGAATACTACAGTGAAGATGGCTGGGCAGTATATGATTCAATAGGTGAACTAAGGAGACAGGTAAGCAGTATTAAGATTTCTTACATTTTATAAACTTAAAAATTAAAAATTAAAATGTATGAAAAGTTAGGATCAAAATGCAATAAATCCAAAGGCTACATTGTGTATACTTAGAGAATAAAAGTATTATTTTGAGACCCTGCCGTGTATCTATTGCCTGATATAACATGGTAGGTAGCATTATTTTAGGTGGAACAATGTACAAGGTGGGACGCATTTCTTGAGCGTAATCATCATTGCGAGTTATGACACGGCTCAGATAAGAGGATAAGCCAATCAGATTTGCAAAAATATTATAACTGCTTAAGAATACATTATGAGCTATAATGAGCTAAATTTGTTATTGCATATTAGAATGGGAGGGGGTACTAATTAGGGTGTAAGGGAAAGGTAAAGGTTCATGCCTGTATTTTACAGTCTGGATTGCCCATCTCTCTTTCAAAGTGATTTTGGGCCAGACAGGAAACTACCGGAAGTCACCAGTCAATGTTTTAACCAATGGTTAAGAAAAAAATTGGGCGACTATTTAAAAATAGTCGCCCAATTTTTTTCTTAACCATTGGTTTCTATGGATCAGGAAATGTTCAAGAGGTACAGAAATTCTTCAAAAGTTGCCCAACTGGGCTACCAATGGTAGCTTTGGCAACTCTGATTGATATACAGCCATGATATATATGTATATGATGGTGCTCATAATGCTGATTTAAATTATGTTGACCTGTCTCTTCTTGCCCTGGAATTTTGTCATTGAAAAGTAATGGAATTTTAACATTGAAAGAACTGTGTGTCATATGTGAGGTTAAATGTGTTGCATTGTACTGTGCACCATATTTCTAATTCAGGATATAATGAATAAGGATAAATTGAATTTTACCAAATGACCAGATTTGAAATGTGATATTGATAACAGGAAATAGGAATATTTATAAGAGGAAATATGGTAAATCATTCTACAAGAGAATGTTACTTACTTAATTTAAACATATGTGTTTTTATACATACATATATTTTCTTTCGTAATTTCTTCCGGCCCCCTAAAACGACAAAGGGAAATGTACATATTTAATGATAATAAAATGAAATTGTTATGGTGCATTGCACAATATATTGATCTCCAGCCATGTCAGTTTTACAAAACAAATTTTCTTTTATTTATTTTTTCCCATTTTAGTGTTTAGTTATATAAATAGGTTTGTTGTTTATTCAAACCGGTCATAAAAGCTTTCCTGCTTATTTGCCTTTTCCAGGAAATTTAATTTGCGATAAAGGTGATGGGTTTTTAGTAATAGTTGCATAACACGAAATTTGTCTGTACATTATCAAGTCAGTTGAGTGCAAGAAAGTTGTAAATGCAGGTGCTTCATGTTAGATTTTGAAATTCCTTTGCAGAATAACGTCTTCATTGGGTGACCACTAAAGTTTCTCCTGGAAGCCAGGGTTGCCAAAAGATTTCAGCCCGAATCGCGGGTCAAATAATCGAAAAGTCGCCCAATTTTTTCTTTACCATTGGTTTCTATGGGACAGGAAACTATCGGAAGTCGCGGGAGCAAATGTTGAAAAGTCGCCTAAATTTTTTCTTAACCGTTGGTTTCTATGGGACAGGAAATTGTCAAAAGTCGCGGGGAAAATCTTCAAAAGTCGCCCAATTGGGCTACCAAATCGCGGGTTTGGCAACCCTGCTGGAAGCATCTCAAGTCTCACTACCCTCAGAATTTATATGACAAAAGGCAGCTATTGCACTTACGCCTTTCATGCATTCACCTGACGAAGTGTTCTCGCTAGAAACAAATTGAAGTATCTAAATGCTAACAAGATACTATATTGCATAAATATTGCATAAAGGCCAAGTAAAAAAAAACCATGTAGGCTATATCGTCCGGACTTGTTCAAAAATTACTATTTGTTATTATGTGAGGGAGGCTCTTATTATTTGTTATTATGTTATTTTTTACCATTCATTTCTGTGTAAAATTACATTTGCAAGTATTTGTCAAAACATAAAAACGGTGAGGCCCCTAATATTTTTGTTATTTCTCCAAAGTCCTACCCCTACCTTGAAGAGAGTGTTTACAATGTGTTTATTATAACCAAGAACTTCCTAATATGTCTTTTCATTGCAACAATTTTAGAAACAAAGTAAGGGAGCAAAGAAGAAAAATAACAAAAATATTTGAAAATCTCCAAAAATCGGTGAGCGCGGGGACGATATGCATGTTATTTATTTTACTTGGCCTCAAGTCTACAACAGATTCAGCAGCTGTGAAATTTGAATGTAAGCAGTGTTCATTGTAATTATATTTTTCTTGAATTTAGCAATTCTTGGTGCATAAAGGTATCATCCATTCGTACATTACTTCGTAAGGGAAAATGTCCAGTTTGACTATCACAATTTGCTGTACACATACATGTAATGGACTAATGTCCAACCTACCATTGCCATTTGGTACAAATGTTCCTCAGTCACATGACAGTAATATAAATTTACTAATTAACTTTATTGATTTTTTTCAGGGCTTACCTACAGAGAGTTGGAGATTTACCAAGATCAATGAAAACTACACATTTTGTGACACATATCCTGCTATAGTGAGTTTCCATTTGGTTATATATTAAATTCCACATTATTCAATTGTGACGCAACTTTTCATCAAAATGTCGTTAAACATTTGAATACCTGGGTGGAAGAAGGGCTCAACGCCATCAAATCTGTTTTGGAGATATTAAAGAAAAAACTTGATATTTGGAAAAGTTTTAGAGACATGTTTTCATTTTCAGGGGACCTTTAATACATAAACATACTTTATTACATACATGTGAAATGATGTATGATGTTTCCATGGCAACAGTACAGGTCTTAATGTGAGCTAGAGTTGGACCCTTCTTCCACTGATATACTACAAGTGCTGGTTCCTTTAATTGCAGATGTGTTATAAATAGCTACAGAAATGTGTTAATTATCTGTTAATTGCGCACGTAGAAGCATGTAATATGTTAACAAGAAAGTTTATTGCAGTGAAAAGCAGATTTCATGCATAAACAAAACTGCACTTTATCCTAATATTTGTGGCCCAACTCCATGGAGTTGTGCCTTTTTCATAAAAATCATGATTAAATGTACTTGCAAGACTATTTAGAGAGTGAATTTGGGCCCTTCTTTCACACACAATGAAGAACAATCTGCTGGCAATAAAATGCTGGGTCTAGCTCATTTTTGTAAAAAAATGGAGTTGGGCCCTTCTTCCACTTAGGTATTCATTTGTCAAATCGTGTACTGACAATGGGTAACTAATTTTACCAGTTAACAACTTGGCAACAGTATTCTTGGAACTGGAGAACTTTTGCTTATAGTACAAGCAGCTTGAGTGAGGCGTGGTGACATTATAACTTATTTCCCTTATTTACTATCAATTTACATCCACACCTTTAATCATTAGATTGCTGTGCCAGCTGGTGCAGATGAGGAACTTCTCAGACAAGTGGCTGCTTTCAGAAGTAGGAACAGGTTACCGGTAAGTTTAATGGGTAAAATATGGTTACTGCCAACATAAATGTCATCATTAGCACATGAAAAGAAGTGTACCAAATGAGAAACTTGGCTATATCAAATAATTGTAACCCATCTGTTTTGATTTTTCTTGCAAAACCTGTGTTTTTGATCCAAATGTAACATTTCATCGTCTAGAAATGACCAGAATTTATAGTTTTTATAATCTACAAATTAGATGCATCTTATGTTGCCTTTTGATGTGATAATCCATAATCACTGAAACTGATGGGTTACAAACATTTGATACTGCATGTACCAGTAAGTTGATGTTGAATTGCTTTGACATTATTATATCTCAAACATGACAATCTCTAGGACACAGTTCCTTAACCCCAATATACTTCTACACCCAAAGATTGACCTTTTAAGGTAACTTAAAAGATACGTTGGGTACAAAAACTCATGTTCTACAATTTGAGGTCAATATGTCAGCCTTGCTTGTTTAATGTGGGTCATTGAGATATGCCATTGGGTATGAGATCATTATGGCTAGGCTTGTGTGATAAGGCCTGAAAAAAAATTGTTTGATTGAGGTAACCCGACCAACCCTAACAGCTGAGACGAATATACATATTTAGGTATATTCGTCTCGCTAAAAGTAGGCCCAACCTTAATTTGTTTGTTTTTTTTTTTTTGCAAAAAAGAAATTAAAAAAAAAAAAAATTTGATTTAATTTTATTTAAAAAAAAGAAGAAACAGTTCCAAGGTCTTTATCAAATGCAATTTACAGCTTTAAAAAATTTTTTAAATCCCTACCTACCTACCCTTATTTTTTTTATGCCAATCAAACAATTTTTTAGGCCTAACCCGCGTATCATCAGTAGCACTCCTTTCCTTCAAAACTTAATATGAGGGACTCTTTCAGCATGTGACTACTTACAAACTTAATAAGAACAGATTAAACTAGGAAGATGAACAGATGATACTTAACTGTTGCAAAAGTACTTGTGGACTCAGGCACCGTAATTAGCTTGTAAAAACAAGAGTGTGTACTAGGTGAGGAAGTAGCAGCTTTCAGGTATAGGAACAGATGGCGGGAACTTGAACAGATAAACTGACATTAGGAAATATACAGTAATCCCTGAGTCATACATCATCTTTAACTGTACACCATCACATGTGTAGAGTAGACCAGATATACAAAATGAGGACCTTTTGAAATAAATGGCTGCTGTCAGAAATAGGTTAACATGTATTAGTTGCTATCTTATAATTTCAGCAAATAGGCATTACTTATAGGTTTATAAATGCATTATATCTCTTGTTAGTAGTGAAATTGTACAAAATAATGCGTGCGTAGAGATGTTGATGCGTCTAATGCACGAGCCCAAAGATAGAAGTGCATTAGATGGATCAACATCTCAGTACAATTCTGAATTTCTAGACGATGCATGTCGGAAAGCACTGCGTGAAGTACACACACATACAATTAATGTACTCATATGCATCTTTCTAACATTTGCTCTGATTGGTTCTCACTATTTAAGAGTGTATGAAGCATCATTGGTATGTGAAAAGAGAAACCGATACCACGTCTGACTTTCCTTAATTTGAAATACTACTTTGCTTGTGCTTTAAAACACAAAAAATACATAATTTAAGAAAGCTACATAACTGCCTAAATTTATTTCATCATGATTATAGCTAAAATAATAATTTCTTGATCATGAGAGTATGAATGTACTGCGTGCACTGCGTAATGTCGCAAGTTTAGTGGAATGACACAATAGCGTGATCGATTGTGCACGCACAGAAAATGCAGCACTACCCAAAGTGTGTGTGGTCGGCGTTGTACGCCAACGCAATTGTCGTTGCGTGCCTATTGAGCTCTCATGATCGAGAAACTATTATTTTAGCTATAGGTAAGGTAAAGGTTCATGCTTGTGTTTACAGGATGGAGTGCACATCTTGCTTTGTAATAGATTTGGGCCAGACTCCTCTGTGTATAATATTGCTGTGAAGAGTTTGCTACTCCTCTAACACAACAAGTATGTTACTTTTCCCAGTATAAGCCAGTACCCATTTACACTTGGGTGAAGTGAAGCAGACATGATTAAGTGTCTTGCCCACATACACACACATTAGCTGTGATGTGACTCCAACCCGCAACCTTATGATCATGGGTGCAATCATTTTGAACAACCAAACCATGTGGTTCAAATAGTTAGGGTGTGTACATCACATCAACCACATTTTCCACCTTCATTTGACCCTTGCATAACTGATAACTCCAACCATTCATTACTTGGCATGAAAAGTAAGTTGTGTTTAAACAGATGAAATGGGTCATCAATTAAAGGCCCTTTCAGTGATTTCACAGGAACATTAAAAAAATGGAAATTTGTCAGAGTTGCTTAGAAATAAAGAATAAGTCTACAGAATTTCATTAAACCACTTTTCCCTGAATACATCGACAAATTAGTCAAAAACAGAAGTTTTAGAAAGGTTTTCTACTTCAACTCAGATCGACTCGAGAAAATCGAGATTTTCGTACAGTGCGCCACCAATCGACTGGAAAAACTTCCTAGTCCAGTGTTTCTAACACGGGGAAGTAGAGTCTAAATTGATTTAAAACAGACGCTTAATTTTTGTAGTAGAAAACAAAATAAGCAATTAAACATGTTAAAGGTCACCGAGGCAAACTAACGGTCAATTCAAATATGAAAAACAGTTAAAATTGTGTATTTTGTTTAAAATAGTAGCTACTGATGTAATAAGTAGTAGAAACAATACATACGCGTGTTGGTGCGATGGAGAGTGAGCTTCTTTCGATCTCGAGTCGGACTTTTGTACTGTCAGTATCAAAAGTCTAGAATCATGCAAATGCTTTATTTTGTCTAAAATACACGGCTTTCGACCGAACCACTAGCAGGCTATGTTAGCACATCTATGCCAATTACAAAGGTACCAAAATCTGAATTTTGATGATTTTTACGATCGTCCGGATGAGCAAATCACTGAATGGGCCTTTAATATCTGTTGTGTTTTATTACTAGGTGTTGTCATGGATACATCCTCAGAGCCAGGCAACTATCACAAGATGCAGTCAGCCTCTTGTTGGTGTCGGTGGCAAACGTAGCAAAGAAGATGAGAAGTACATACAGATGATCCTTGATGCCAATGCACAGTCCCACAAGCTAGTCATCATGGATGCTAGACCTAGTGTCAATGCAGTAGCTAATAAGGTAAGAATGAACAAACATAGAAACAAGCAAAAGCAAGAGACATGTACATAAATAGCAACCTGTTGACACATCTTTACCTGTAACTCCAGAAATAACTGATGCTATCCCCCAAATATTGTTTTTCATGTATCTATGGGTGTGTTTGGAGTAGTTAAAGCCAATTATGTGTACAGTTGCAAACCTAATTATGTGTACAAGTGCAAACCTGTGTGACACTCATGCTTTCAGGTGCAAGTTTGATTTTGGGTCTTTGCCGAACAATTCTGGAGGAACACTTATCTGTTCCCTATTAGGACAATCTAAAATGGCAGATTTTCCAATTAGTTTTCCTATGTAACCCAACACCCCACATAGTACTAAGGCTTGAATAAGTACATCCTCTAAGTAACAGTGATTGTAGATGTGCGCACAAACAGAAACACACAACACAAACACATAGGTCACACAAAAACACCTGTTTTTTAACCATCGGTTTATGTAATCTTACTATAGGCCAAGGGTGGTGGCTATGAACATGAGGATAACTATCAGAATGCTGAGGTCATATTCCTGGATATACACAATATTCATGTCATGAGAGAAAGGTAAGTAAAGAGAGCCCGAAATATATCAACATTTGAAATAAGCTAAAATCTTCAAGTGCCAGTCGGGCTTGGGAGTGATATCTGGGGCCTTATTAATTTAAACAGGCCTACTATTGTTTTACTGGTCCACATTTGTGACACTTTGTGAGACTTGCAGATCAAGAATAGATATTTTCATGGATTGATGTTGAAGTCAGCATTCAGTCCATCTTGCTGACTTTGGTGATAACATTTCACAGGTCGTGCTGGCACGCAGTGTAGCATATTGGCAGGCTGGCAATGATTTAATAAGTTTTGGTCATAGGGAGGGCCTGCCTTTTATTTTTAAACACTGATTATTATTATTATCATATCAGATTAAACAATGGTTTTGTTTAGATTAAACAATGGTATTGTTTAGCAAGTTATTATTTGCATATTGAAGTAGAAGGCTAAGCCCAGAAATAAATGAAAGAAAACATTTTCAACAATATTTCGATTGTTTGTCCACATGCCTTTTCTTAAGTTCATGCAACGGAAAACTAATTCTTAAGCCCAGATATGATGTACATGTGTAAGCACTGTTAAAGCCATATTATTGTTGTACTTAAGTTGATAAAAGTCAGTATATTTCTAAGCCATGTTAAAATGTATGTTTTGGAAATGTGTTTCTTAGGGTCCTGTTTCAGTATGATTTAAAGGTGTCCTTTTGCCTCGTAAATTCAGCCTTCCCTTATTAGTACAAATCGAGCAATCATTGTATGATTGTGCTTTGCATATTTTCTATCTAAATAGCTAAAGCACATGGTCAATATGTTCTTTATTCACTCTTTTCCGTAGCTTACGTAAACTGAAAGACATCTGCTATCCAAGCATAGACGACAATCATTGGTTATCTAATTTAGAAGCAACACATTGGCTTGAACATGTTAAGGTGAGTCACACTGTTTCAACATTCATTCAAGACCAGAATGTTAATCATTTTGTACATACTGGTTAGTCAGTGACACTTTTTTCTTTCTTGGAGAGGGTACCATTTTAACTCCATGAGGATGGCGGTGATGTATATTCCATATATGTTTGAAACAAATCTTGCTGTTCTCTTTTGAACATGTTCTAGTTAGAAACATTTTCTCAAGACTCTCTTGATGGCTCAGTGGCAAGAAGACATATTTCAATAAGCAGCCATATGAATGGATGCATCTAGATAGCCCAAAGCTTAGCAGCACAAAGATGTATGTCTACTAGCTGCCATGTGAATGATTGCATCTAGATAGCCCAGGGCTCAGCAGCACAAAGACCAATGTCCATTAGCTGGTACATGAATGATTGCATCTAGATAGCCCAGGGCTCAGCAGCATCAAGACCAACATCCATTAGCTGCCATATGAATGATTGCATCCTATAGACCACTTGACATGTGACGTCATTGCCCGGCAGTATGCGCACGCATTATGGCACTTTCCATTGTTCTTTGCCCTGCAGTGTGCGTGCGCATCGTAGTTTGCTCAGGGCATGTGTATTTTTAATTTCCCACCACATTTCATATAGTACAAGAAAGCCATTGAACAGTGAAGCGGTTCGTTCGAGCATATCGAAAGACCAATCCCTCGCCTTTGTTGACAAACATTGATGTCAAGTGGTCTATATAGCCAAGGGCCTATGTCCATTAGCTGCAGTATGTGTGTATAGGACACACCGGCACAAAGGAGTCATTAGAAAATTATGTGTTTGTGCTGATATCAACGCTCACATTATTGCTTTACTCTTGCTTTACCTGTTTCTCCCAGACGGTGCTAGCAGGTGCTGTACGAATAGCAGATCGCATTGAGGGTCAGAAGACATCAGTAGTTATCCATTGCAGTGATGGATGGGATAGAACAGCTCAATTATCAGGACTTGCCATGCTTATGCTGGACCCATACTACAGGACTATCAAAGGATTTGAAGTGCTCATAGAAAAAGAGTGGATCTGTTCAGGCCATAAATTCTCACAGGTGAGGTACTGATATGTAAGATGAGGAGTTGCTGACCTTAATGCTTTCTGATATCTTGTAACATATATTTTCTTACAGTTTAGAAGGATAATATTAGTGCTTATAATACAATAGTTTATCCCACCCTAATGCGTTGCAATTAAAACTTAAGACAAACAAAATTAATCAGTCCATCCGTAATCTTCTGAAAAAAAAACGCTGAGAATGCGCTTACACACCGGAATCAAACTCAAGACCTTCTGTGTTCTAGGCAAACGCCGAATCCAAACAATTGGCGCTCTGATAAATAGGGCTAAAAACATACCTATTGTAGGGTAGGACAGTTAGGGAATGCAGCACATGCACAACATATAACATTCAACTGTGTGACAATACGCAGAATCGAGGTACAGCACGTATATAGGAAGAAGAAGGGAAAGGCAACTGTTTTAGCTAGGTCACAGTATTATAGTTTTCTATCGATTCACAATCAAAAATTTTAAAACAGATCTGTCTGAAGTAGATTTGTGATGTGATCAAGATAAATGAGTCGTTTGTCTCTAATAATTGATTCTGAGATGTAGCCAATAACAATACTCAACTGCCATTTGTATTTTATTGTTCATAGCAACTCTAATTACCACGATATCTCTGGAACTGTAAGTTCGATTGTGACAAGAGTTTTCAGCGAAATAAAGCTCTGAAAATGGCACATAAAATGTTATTAAAAACTGAATTTAATTTTGCTTGACCAATGCCTCATTTGCTTAATCACATCACATTGGCTGCTTGATTATTAAATTGATTGATTGATCCATTTACTGTTGATTTTTGGAATGATCGATTGGTGGGTCGATTGATTGATTGATTTTTTTTTTTCTCTCAGAGGCATGGACATGGTGACAAGAATCATGCTGATGCAGACAGATCCCCCATCTTCTTACAATACATGGATTGTGTATGGCAGATTACAAGACAGGTTAGTATTGCATGTTCCATTCAGTGCAGATCTATTCAGAGCACTCTACCAGTACCACCTTCTTAAACCTTAAAGCCATGGACTAATGAGATACAGATGAACTCAAACAGTCAAAGTCTCCGCATCACCGGTTAATGAGGGCCGATCGTTCCATAAAGTGTGACAGGCGCAACTGCTACTTACCTACCGCATATTTTTACGGTCTACACTCAACGCTAGTATCGCGTATATGCGAAGGCACACAATGCTGGTGTGATTGTTAGACACAAACGATCGGCCCTCATGAATATGCGAGAATTCTCAGCATACAGAGCATTAGGACTTTGTTGAAAAATAATATGTACAGGCGATGCATAAAGCCCTTTCTGCTTTTTGGCAAAGGGAAAGGAAACAAGGAAGGAGAAAGAAAGAATGTGAAGAGAAAAGTTGTTTGATTTAGTCTGGTTTTGAACCACTGTAAGTAAGAAAAGTATGGACATACTTTTATGCCATCTTCATTTTGATTTCTGATCATGCCTTTATCAGATTCTTTCATGATTGCCATTTGTCTGCTTCAATAGCACGTAAATGTTTGGTCCAAAATGAAAAAAAATCAGTCTGCCAGTAATGACGAAAGAGTTCTTTTTTATTGGTTAGCGCTTTTTCCATGACGTCATCCAGCACATGCTACTCGCCTACCTAATTATTCAGCCAGGAGTTCAACCCACTGCTAATCAAGTTCCCGGATGCATCGCTTCTGATTAGGTTTCTTCTAGACTTTGCATTGTTGCCCGCTCAGCTAATCAGAAACAGCATATACGTGGTCATTTGCAGACTGTTTGTGTGGAGGGAGCGTAACTAAACTGGCTGCAGAGGAGACTGTGTCTGGTTTAGCAAATCACTGTATTTTTTCTTTTTTTCATCTACAGGGTTGTCGGAGACTCACTTTAAAATGATTTAGTTCACTATTGGGGAATCTGCCAGGAGTCCCATTGACTATATTTTTGCCTTTTTTCTGCTTTTGTATGTTTACTTGCCTGGATTATCAATAAATCAAATCAAATTAATCGATCAAATAGGCCTTTAAGTATCACATGTTAAGAATACACAAGATATAAATCCAATACTTACATTATTCCATCTGCTGTTTTTCTTTCAGTTTCCCAACGCATTTGAATTCAATGAGAATTTCCTGATTACAATACTAGACCACCTGTATAGCTGTTTGTTTGGGACATTTCTGTTCAACTGTGAGAGAGAAAGAGTCAAGGACGTAAGTTCTGTTGTTGTGGTGTGTACCAAAAAGAGGTTATATCAAATATCCCAGGGGTCCATTTCACTTAACTTAATGAAACTTTTAAAGTCCCAAAATCAATCTTAACTTACAACGTCTCGTAAGTTCCATTTCAGTAAACTTGGCTTACGAACGACACCCTTCGTAAGTAATAGAGATTTACTACAGGGACCTTTCATAAAGTTACGTCTTGTAAAAGGGTATTCGCTTATGAACGATTACTTGAGTTACAAAGTGTTCAAAGTTTAGTGAAATGGACCCTAGATTATGTTACCGTGCATGATTCTAATCTGCCACTGCAAAATCCAAGATGGCATTAAAAATAAAATAAAAAATAAATGTAGAAATTTATATAGCGCTTTATGCCGTAAACAGCCTCAAAGCGCTTTACATTTATTCCGCCGTTATTAGAATATGTCGGAACCACGTTTGCTGCCTACAAATGGCGCAGGGTTCATCAGTACAACGACTGTGACTACCCCTAACAGCTTCCCATTGCACCTGGGTGGGGTGAGGCAAGCGTGACAAAGCGCCTTGCCCAAGGGCGCAACACGGTGGTGGGACGGGGAATCGAACCCACGCACGTCAAGCAAGCTCTCAGATTATGAGTCCAAGGCCGTAACCACTGAGCCACCGTGCCCTCATTAACTCTCAACTTGAGATGTGACACAGTATAATATGACATTCTTTCTTTTTTAGGCTGGGAAAAATTATTCTGATACATTCTCCAATATTATTATTATTAATAATTTGTAATAAGTACTTTAGTTAATGAAGCATAATATAGTTTATTTGAGAGTATTGTTTTCTTTTTTTCTTGGTGCAGCAAGTGAAAACCAAAACGCAGTCATTATGGTCGTACATTAATAGCAACAGAGAGGAGTTTGAAAACCCATTATATGCTTCCTATGGACACCAGCATGTTCTATTTCCTGTAGCCAGTATGCGTAGGATAGAATTATGGACCACGTATTACATCCGATGGAATCCTCGCATGAAACCACAGGTGAGTGCTTAGCTTTATACATGATGGACATTAAATGATTTGAAGTGACCTCCACTTGAGATGAGTCTGGTATTTATTCCTAGCTATTTTGTAAAACGATACACATGTAGCAGCCGACAGGTGCATCCTTTTGATATGGCTGTACACATGTGAACCTCTCCAACAAAACCTGGGAAAAGTTGCCAGGCATGTTTTTGAGTTATAGGCTTCTAAAGATGACATTCCCGTAAAAAATTATTAGCAAAATAATAGATCCAGTTGATACGAAATGATTGGTTGATGCAGTCATGTGTCAAGCGATATTGCTCGAAAATTGAGATTTCTTCAACTTGCCCAAGCGACATCGTTTTTTCCTCTGCGATTTGTATCGATTGATCGGCTTGATGCTCTGAAAACGGAAGTAAACACTGAGCATGCGTGCAAAAAGGGATAGTGTATATTCAGCTTTAGGCTGCCATGCTCTCTATATGGCAGTGCAGTACATGATTATTATGATAGGGTACCTAATAATTATGAAAATGTATGTACATGTAGTTTTAGGGATTATCTTTGGTATAGCTTGAAGCTGAAGCCAAGGCATGGTTCATCCTAAGAATGTTTAGTATGTGATTTAAAGGGGTTTGATTATGGATACAATGCACACAGGTCTTTTCTCATTTTTGCTTTCATATTATTTTTTTGTTCCAGGAACCAATTCACCAGAGAAATATGGAATTGATAGAACTAAGACAAGAATTGGCCAAACAGGTGGAGGAATTGCAGAGAGAAATAGAAGCAAGGGATCTAGGAGTAGGAGCGGCAATGCCATCTGGTTCACAGTCACCACCAAGAGTTGCTAGCCCCATCAATGCATAGTTAGCCCTCCTTCAGTCATAGACTAATTCCAATCAGCCGTCTACACTTCGCATGTACTGTGTATGCTTCGTAGTGACGACTGATTATCTTACAGGCCATATCATGACGGACTTCTGAAAAATATTCAATGCGACTTTGGTTGTGCGCCGAAGCGCGACTGACTAGCGGCGCCCGTGTACCAGCGTCGCTGTACCGTGCCGTGCCGCTGTGACAAGATCGCTCGGAACTTCTAAAAACAACAAACTCGGTCAAAAGGTCAATTTGGACACAACTGCGCATGCTCTATGCCACAGGAATCCTGTTGCAAAATCCGTCACTTTTTTTCCACGTAGTTTTCTCAGTCGTCAATCCAGACGGTTGACGACTGAGGGCAGCAGTCTACTTCAGTCAAACAGTTATTTATGGTGCAAGAATTAAGAGAATGATATCAAGAGGAGAAATTAGGGAGAAGCCAGCCCTATCATTGCATTAGTACCACTATCATAAATTGGCTATTCCAGTTGAAATCCATACACCCCTGTAGACGTTTTGACCTTAAAGCTTCCACACAGGGAGTGTAAATTTCAAATGGGGTTACCTGAATGGGTGACTCCATTTGAAATCTACACCCCTTGTGTGAGAGATTAAGGTCATGTCTTTCATAGGGGGTGTAATGGATTTCAAATGGAATGACCCAATGCAGTTTTGAAATTAGGTGCAATAAAAGTGATTTATTTGGCTATGAAGCTTTCAGTGCTGAATATGTATCCAGCCCAAGCATTGTATTTGTAGCACTAATGTAAATGTGGTTTTGAAATTAGGTTGAGTAAAAGTGATTCATTTGCTGGAAGTTGGTTGCAAGCTTGCGCATCTTTGAAAGAATCATTCAGGTTGTGTGGGGGATTCTAATATTTGCATATAAACAATGATTTCCAAGACCTCTTGGACTGAGCTGTATCAAAAGCAAAAGTATAATCCTGCCAAACAATTATTTATATCCATTATTTAAGCTAAGTGACTTGATATAATTACTGTTTTAAGAATTTTGGGAAAAAAGTGGAAATTTCCAAACCAGCTGCAATGCTCTTATGATCTGAGGTATAAGAGGGGTGTCAAGAAAAAGGCAACTTTTTCATGATTAAAGTCAGAATTATTGTAAGTAGATAATAAGGCAGTTGAAATCATGTTCATTGAGAAAAACACAAGAATTAAGCTGTACAGACTTTTTTTTTATCAACGTTTTTGTATTTTTCATGTGGTGCAAAGCAATTTGATTTAACAAAATGGGCTTTTTTAGTTCAAATTCATTATTGCCTATGGATAACCTTAATCTCCCACACAGGGGATGTAGATTTCAATTGGAGTCACCTATTCAGTTAAACCCATTTGAAATTCAAAGCCCCTGTGTGGAAGATTAAGGTCATGTCTTCCATAGGGGTGTATGTATTTCAACTGGAATAGCCAAGAGTCAAAACTGATTGTAGGCTTTATCACTACACAACTTCTTTTCAATTCAAAAGCATATCTTGCAATTGTTTGTGACATGTGAGTAAGGAAAGGAACAGTCAATCAATCACCCAAGCCATTTATTTAAATTTCCAGGACCAAAGGTTCAAACTAAAGCAAAAACCACATTCCACCAAATCAGCTGATTTCTAGGATCTGATGATGATGATGGAAACTTTAAGATGATTTTATTTTTTTGGATTTTATGCTCACTGACATGTTGAAGTCAAAATACCTGCAGGTGACAATTTTGTGAGATTGCTTTTATCATCTTAGTGGTATAACTGAAGGTAGACGTATAATTTGGCATTATAATCAATTGCAGTAAACCTTTGACGAGTGCGTATTTTAAGCATACATCGCATATTTACTGCGTTGGACGCACTTGTCTCTGATTGGCTGCTGAGGCGATCTGCTGTCGCTGAGTGGAAATTTATGAATGAACTGTGCGCCGTACGCGTTGTTAGCTCCGAATTTGCAACGTCGGGCTCGGCAAAGGTTTACTGCAAAATAGTATAGCGGTGACAAAATTTTATTAGAATTTGGCATTTTATGCATCTAAGAGTGGACATTTCCCACTTGGAGCCACCACTGGGAGTAAGATTGTTTAAAACAACTCATAACAAAAGTTTGGCAATAAATTCAACTCAATGTTTCACCATTTAGGGCCAGTGTATATTTTGACATTTTGTATGTATTTTGTATCAACATTCTACAATGTACAGTCCAGTAGAATGTTGTATGTATTTAAAATGGACCAGGTGCAAAACACACACAAAATATCACTCTACTGGCCCTTGGTTTGGTAAATTCAAAGAAATACACTTTCCTAATGATGCTTACAAATGTATAAACTCTCAACATTGAAAGAGGGAGTAGTCATGAAAATATTGTTGTGTTTTTCCATAGTGACAAATCTCAATTTATTATAGAATGCCCCTTTGTATTCTGCCAAATGATAAGGGCAACATTCATGTATTTTTGACAGTGCAAAATCATTTTTGTAATTGCCACCATCTATACTTAGACCTTGAGTATGGCACTGTTATATAGTAATGGTTTCCAATTTATGATTCAGCCTTTTGGGGAAAAACAAATAAATGATACCATTTTATTGGGATGAAAAGTTTGTAACGTTTAGAAATCTAGTGATTTCTTAACAGTGGATTGTTACAGAATGATGTAATTATGATCTAAAAGAACCAAAACCTGGAGCATGGCAAAATTGTGCTATCGTCTATTTTACCATCCATGGACTGTTATTTATACAGTCCATGATTTTACAGAGTAAAAATTAGTATACAGGCTTTAGAATGACATCAAATTTGTTTTGTATCTTGTATTCTTTTGACAGTTTTATACAGGTTGCCAAGGGGTCTTTAGATACTTGTGTAAATGTCATTCCGAGTTATATAGCAGTGGATTTCTCTGACACATGACAATGGATGGGAATTACTCAAATGAACAGGCCTACTGATTGAATTTTGTTTTTACCTTGGCGTTTTGACTAAGGTACCATATATGCTTAAATGTAATGTTTTTCTGTGCTTGAGTATGAAACTGATTACTGAAACTGACAATTTTACCATTGTTTTGTCTTGGAAATGGCATGGAAACATACATTAGGGATTTATTATCAAATGGTGGTCAAACCTAAGTGCTACGCTATACCAAATGAAGTTTAAAACATAAAATATAACATTTGACGGCGTGACTGCATGGGTTAGTATCGTTAAATATGTGCAGATGTGATGATAGATTTGATCATGTGATGCCAGCTTAAAGGAGTAGTTGATGGCAGCATGTGAACTGCATCCTTATATATATCTTATGTCGCATCAAATTTGGTATTGACGTTACTGCGTGTTTTAGGTTGCATAGCCTTGAAAGATATGTGCCATCATTGGAATTGTAACATAATATACACAAGTTTAAAGGCAGCACAATCGGAATGCTCACTTACATACACAATGCATGTTGATGCCACTACCAATCTTGGAGCGATATTAGATATTATAGTATTGGCCAGTATGTAGCCTATATTATAGGACTTTGAATTGTACCTTCTGTAGACAACATGAAGAAGGAATGACAATCCGACTTGCTATTATATGTTCCACAACTGGAGTGACATTTATTTTTGTACAGGTATTATTATCAATAACAAGCTCACTGACTCCACACTATGCAGTGAGGAGGAGATCAATAATGCCATTACCAATGTTATGGAATATATTATAGTCAATAGTCGGGTATGAATAGCATTTAGTAATTGGCAATTCCAGTTGAAATTCATACACTGTCTATGAAAGACCTGACTTTAATATACCACACAGGGGTATGAATTTCAAATGGGGTTACCTGAAAGGGTGACTCCATTTGAAATCTACACCCCCTGTGTGGGAGGATTAAGGTACAGCATTTTGCAGATTTCCTTTTACAAATGAAGCGTACTGCTAACTGTCCAGCGTGTATAATTTTGCACAAGGTCCTATGCACACGCTTGATGTCACGCATAATAACGTTTAAAGGAACCTTGCAAAATATTAGAAACTATGTCTTCCATAGGGGGTGTGTGTGAATTTCAACTGCAATAGCATAGTGTTATATTCAGCATTATATCTTGAAGCAAGATGTTAATGTCTGAATTGCTTTTATCATATGTGACACGACCAGGTCCATGGGGGCCAAAGGCGGCAATTTGAAACTGAGATAAAGGTAAAAATATGGAGTAAAAAACAATAAAATACATAAGAAAATAGGCATAAAAAAACATCATAAATATAGAACCAAATACATGAATGATAGACCTTTGGCGTTTACAGTAAATAATAGCCTATTGTAAGTATAATGTAATAATTACAGTAACTCAATTTTCAAAAATGCCTCCTTTGGCCCCCATGGACCAGATCGTGTCACATATGTAATATTGCCTATGAAAGTATCAAGCATTTGCATTATCTATATTGAAATTGATGACTGAATCTTTGTATAAATAAATGTGTACATATACTTTGTATATTTAACAGGATCTTTGACATGGAAGACTATATGTATTAAAAAGGAAGACAAAAAGTGAGACTGACTTTTGAGTTGTAACACATTTATTTATGACAAATATAGTGCAAAGTTTTTCTGCATAATTACCTTAAACACAGTTATTATACTGATTTT
Source organism: Amphiura filiformis (assembly GCF_039555335.1). Taxonomy (NCBI): domain Eukaryota; kingdom Metazoa; phylum Echinodermata; class Ophiuroidea; order Amphilepidida; family Amphiuridae; genus Amphiura; species Amphiura filiformis. The sequence continues at coordinate 40,121,268 of NC_092636.1, read as the reverse complement.
GAGAACTGATACAGAAAGGGGACATTTTTTTACTCCAGAAGAAACACATTAAAACATAAAACCACATAAATATGCATTTTTTACACAAAAAGTGATCTTTGACTAGCGTGGATAGACATCAATTGCATTGGCCTATTCCAGTTGAAATCCATACATCCTGTACTAAGACACAACCTTAATGTCCCACTCAAGGGGGGGGGTAGATTTCAATTGGAATCCCTCATTCAGGTAACCCCATTTGAAATTCACAGTCCCTGTGTGGATTATAAAGTTTATATGTCTTCCATAAAGGGTATGTGTATTTCAACTGGAATAGCTCTTTTTACCATTTAAAGTAACTTGTACAATATCATTGCTGATTTAGAACAAATACATTGTATTTACATGGTAAAAGCATAGTCCTTCAAGAAGCACCTCGGTTATGGGGGGCTCATTTCTGCAAAGTAATACATCATTGATCTAAAATTATAATATAGGAAGAAACAGCAACACAGTACCACACACTTTAGGTGACAGCTGAATATCATAGCAACTTTTGCATTATATTATACAGGTTACATCAAAATGATTTGTACCCATTTTAATGGGTACAAATCTTGCTATGGCAGTCTTGCTATGGCAGTCTTGCTATTTGCTATGGCAGTCTTGACGATAATATAAACTGAAAACATTTTAAATGAAAACATTAAAATGTTTTCAGTTTATATTATCGTCAAGACTGCCATAGCAAATTCTTTTTTGAGGCAAGTTTTGTTAATTTTGCTTAAATAATACAGTTCATTTCTGCAGAGTTAATACATTGGTCTTACAGTGTATGTCTGTTATGAAAAGAGCCAAGGAAACCACTGGTCGCATTTATATTTATGCCAAATAACAAGCCAAAACAAACATTTTTGTTATTTTCCTCCCAGGAAAAATCACTACCCTCAAAACTAACATAAACCCAAGCCCACACAAATAAATACCAGATCTATCATACATGGTGGAGTTAGTAAGTTTAAAGGGCATTTCATGATCCACAGCCTCATCCCCCGGAGGCTTTTTTAATACAAAGTTGAGATTTTTATACCACTGGAAACCTCTTGCTACATATTGTTTAAATGTACCAAAAATTTCTTGCAGATTAATTCGTTTAGCAAAAATATTGTCCAATTTGAATTTCGTTCTGGTTTACCAGAATGAAATTACAACACTGGCCTATGGAGCAGCTCGCAAACGCATAAAATAGGAATCAACTGAAATTTTGGAATAAACATTTTTCGTGGCCGTGGATATCTGAAAAATGTCATAAGATGAGGATGCTAGGATCACAAAATCCTCCTTTAACTGGACATTTTTTGTGTCTTGCCCTTTATTTTCTTTTAAATGAGTCAAGATTCTAGAAACAGGACACTTTTTTTACTAATTTTTGGCCCCCACATATATGTGGGGCTTATGTTATCATCCAGATGGTTGTTTGTTCCCTTGCCTGTTTGTATCTTTGTTTGTCCGGGCGGAAGCAAATTCATTAATCCACTCTGCATGTGCTGTATACTTTCGTGTTGCATTATTTGCATATTTATGAATATTAATGAGCTCATTAGCATATTTTGCCTACATTGATATAAAATTGGACGGATTGAGTGTGATACCTGAATTTATTGGTCGAGCTAGAGTTTTCAAATATCATGCGAGACGAAGTCGAGCATGATATTTGAAAACTCTAGCGAGACTAATAAATTCGTATCATCATGCAAATTATCCGTCAATTTTATCATTATTATGTCTTCAGAATCTTTTTTTGGTAAAAAACATGATTTTTGGTCAAAAATGCGATTATTGGTCAAAAAGGATTTTTGACATGATTTTTGGTCAAAAATGTGTTTTTTGGTCAAAAACGTATTTTTTGGTCAAAATGTGATTTTTGGTCAAAAATGTGATTTTTGGTCAAAACTGATTTTTGGTCAAAACTGTGATTTTTGGTCAAAAATGTGTTTTTTTGGTCAAAAATGTGATTTTTGGTCATGGCTTGTCACAAAAACAACAAAAAATCACTCCAACAGAGACTTTTACATATAAAGTATATGAACTATGCACTCTATGAAGAGGCTACAGATATGAAAAAACCCTGTAGCTCCAGGTGACCGATACACAAATTAATCGGACAGCTGGGTTATTGGACGGATAATTTCGCATGATACCTGAATTTATCAGTCTCGCTAGAGTTTTCAAATATCACGCTCGACTTTGTCTCGCATGATATTTGAAAACTCTAGCTCGACCGATAAATTCAGGTATCACACTCAATCCGTCCAATTTTATATCAAACTTGCTACGGTGATAGTCTATGGTAGCCTCATGTGCTGTATACTTTTTGTGTCATGTTATTTGCATATTTATGAATATTAATGAGCTCATTTGCATATTTTGCCTTCATTTCCATTAATCCACTCTCCAGCTTAAACGCAACCACCGATCAACTTCAAACTTGATATTGTGATAGTATATAGTGGCCTCATGTGGTGTATAGTTATGTGGGGGCCACCTTAATTACGAACCGCGTAATTCTAGTTACACTTGAGTACTGCCAGTACACTCTACAAATGTAAATTTGGGGATTATTGTGCTTCCAAGATGAACTAATGGTATCGATGATGCATTTTCTGGAGAAGTTGATGGTACTACCCCAGGAAGCTCTTCAAAACGGGTGACGGGATCCCCCCAATAAAAGCAGTGTTTGATGTTCCAGCAATTGAGTGGTAATCTTCTTTAATATCGAGCAGTTCTGTATGCATTTTTGATTCAGCTAGTTGTGTTGTCTTTCCCTTCTTCAATTCGCTTATGTTTGACACATCAGATGTGACATTTGAGGCTACCGTTAAGGGCTGGGGTATGAACGTTTGGACAGTATTTATTTTGGGACATCAGAGCACATCAGACATATCGAATTGCATTCTGAATACGAAGAATGTCATTCTGATATCAAATAATTGATTTTTTGAAATTCGCAATTTAATACACATTTTATGGCAAATCATTAAAATTGATATTTTTGATATTTAACAGTACTTGAAGTAAACTTTATAAATCTGATGATTTATACTTAAAGTGTATGTAGGTGGGATGAAAAGCCGACGATCAATTGAAAATTTTGACCTTTCGTATTGAAGATATGGATTTTTCCCCAAAACATTTAAAAAATTAGGTCTTGTGGGAAAAAACATCCATATCTTCAATATGAAAGGTCAAAATTTTCAATTGACCGTCGGCTTTTCCTCCCTGCTACATACACTTTAAGAATATGTCATTAGATTTATATAATTTACTTCGAGTACTTTTATATATCAAAAATTTGAAAAATATCAAATTTTTATAATTTGTCATAAAATTTGTATTATATTGTGATTTTCAAAAATGAAAATTATTTGATATCAGAAAGACATGCTTCGTATTCAGAATGCAATTTGATAGGTCTGAGGTGCTCTCATGTCCCACAAAAAATACTGTCGAAACGCAATAAACGCTCATTTTAGATCCCTTAATATCTCCACTTTTAGACAATTTATAAATTATTTTATTTTTTTCACATCTTCGCTGGGATCACTGGAAGAGGATTATGATCATAATCCTGTTTAACAGTGGGTATAATTTTGAATTTAAACATAATTATGAACTTAATAGTCCTGTATTGTTTGTAGAAATTTATTAAGGTTCGCCATGATCGAATGTAAAAGATGTTTGTTATTAAACGGGCATTTCGTGATCCACAGCCTCATCCCACCCCACTTTTCTTTTTTTTTAAGTTGAGATTTTTTTACCACTGGAAACCTCTGGCTACATAATGTTTATTTATGTACAAAAAAATTCTTGCAAATTAATTTGTTTTGCAAAAATATCGTCAAATTTGAATTACATTCTGGTGTACCAGAATTATATTACAGCAGTGGCCTATGGAGCAGTGTAATAGACATAATCTGCATAACTCGCAAACGCAAACGCAAACGCAAAATCTACTGAAAAATGTCATAAAAGAGGATGCTAGGATCTCCTTTTAAGGTAAATTTTGTGACTAATTTTGCATTTTTCTCCAAAAAAATAGCTACACACTGGTAAACAGAAGTTATATATATTATAGGGGCAAGGAATCCAATTACTTCACTGAAATTTCAGTGATTCTAGACAAGTGGTTCATTATATAGGCTATGTTAAGAAATGAGGTAAATTCGAATCGGGATGAGATTCTAAATGCTATCTTCAGTAGATGAAAAAATACTAAAACGCATTCGGCCTATATGCCGCGCTATTAAAAAAAGGGAAAGGTAAAAATAGAGAGATGATAATCTTTGCTTTATAAGTGCCGTTTTTGGTCACCTTCGTCATTTTTACATTTCTTTATAGCTCTGCAGTCATGCCGATTTTTCTCTGCGGCTCGCAACCAATGCAGTTTTACCGTTTCGTGCCGTACTGAATCATCAGTAGGCCCTATACAACGCATGCTAGGCAATGTTTTTTGTTTTTAATATTATTATTTTTTATTTTTTTGCTTGCTATCTTCTATATATAGCAATTTTGGTCAGCTCCGTCATTTTAACATTTCTTTATAGCTTTGCATTCGGCCTAGTGCCGATTTTTATACTAAAAGAAAATATGGCGAGACATGCCGTAACTTGCTCGATTCTGGTGCCGGTGTCTATAGAGCTCCTGCATTGATTTACATGGGTAATTTTAAAATTGAAATATCTCAAGAACCGAATACCGTATGACGCTGAAACAAACTTTGAAATAAAGCTTTTACATTTCTCTATCTGTTTTATGTCATTTTGGTGTTTGTCGGATTCGTGTGATTTTGCTATCAACTGCAGATAGCTCAAATTTAAATGCCCGTTGGTTGTCGTTTTTGTCTGCTGAACGAGATAAAGGGTACATACCACAAAAAAGCTTTCATAGAGGTCGCGTTTTGTCCATAGGCCTAAGTCGAGTTACGTCCAACTTTGAAATATATATTTGATATCATCTTAACTAGAACAAAATTCTGCATAACATTTCTGAAAATGACTACACATTTTAGGTCCGACTAATTTTTGAGAAAATTAGTGCTAGCTAGGCCTATATAAAAAGGTCACATTTTCCCGTGTTTACATCCGACTGCTAACCGCGTTCTGACCTCGTTTGTTCATGCGCACATAATCGTAAATATCACTCAAATTTCGCATTTTCTTTTCAAATTTGTAGAGATCACATTCACAAGTTCTAGTAAAACACGATTTTCAACACTAAAATTGTTAATATTTTACCGATTTTCTAGAATTTTTATGCAAAGTTTGGGACTATAGGCGTGATAAACTTTTACCGAAAACCGCTTAACTACAGGCGGATTTAGTGGTATATGAACCCTAAAGCGATATTTTATAGAATCATGTTACTGTAAATATATGAGATTCTAAATGCTAGGCCTATCTTCAGTAGATATAGCGAAAAAATCCTAAAACGCGCACGGTTACTCTGCGCGAATTAAAAAAAATCGGCATTCGGCCTAGGGCCTATATGCCGCGCTATTTAAAAGAAAGGGGAGAAAAGGTAAACTTATAGAGAAACAGGCAGATGCGGAAAGTGATGAGTCTGTAATATCGCTTTAAACTTTCTGATCGGGACTGATGTATTAGAAAAAAAAATCGCTGCTACATGATGAACTAAAATTTAGAGAAAATAATGTAAAACATTACTTCTAGAGTAGAAAGATGCAATGAATCGGGATGAGATTCTAAATGCTATCTTCAGTAGATGAAACAATCCTAAACGCGCACGGTTACTCTGCCCGAATTTAACAAATTTGTGTCTATTAAAAAAGGGAAAGGTAAAAATAGAGAAACAGGCAGATGATAATCTCTGCTTTATAAGTGCCGTTTTAAATTTTGGTCAGCTTCGTCATTTTTACATTTCTTTATAGCTCTGCAGTCATGCCGATTTTTCTCTGCGGCTCGCAACCAATGCAGTTTTACCGTTTCGCGCCGTACTGAATCATCAGTAGGCCCTATAGGCCTACAACGCATGCTAGGCAATGTTTTTTTGTTTTTTTAATATTATTATTTTTTAATTTTTTTTTTTGCTTGCTATCTTCTAAATATAGCAATTTTGGTCAGCTCCGTCATTTTAACATTTGCATTCGGTCTAGTGCCGATTTTTATACTAAAAGAAAATATGGCGAGACATGCCGTAATTTGCTCGATTCTGGTGCCGGTGTCTATAGAGCTCCTGCATTGATTTACATGGGTAATTTTAAAATTGAAATATCTCAAGAACCGAATACCGTATGACGCTGAAACAAACTTTGAAATAAAGCTTTTACATTTCTCTATCTGTTTGATGTCATTTTGGTGTTTGTCGGATTCGTGTGATTTTGCTATCAACTGCAGATAGCTCAAATTTAAATGCCCGTTGGTTGTCGTTTTTGTCTGCTGAACGAGATAAAGGGTACATACCACAAAAAAGCTTTCATAGAGGTCGCGTTTTGTCCATAGGCCTAAGTCGAGTTACGTCCAACTTTGAGATATATATTTGATATCATCTTAACTAGAACAAAATTCTGCATAACATTTCTGAAAATGACTACACATTTTAGGTCCGACTAATTTTGAGAAAATTGAGAAAATTAGTGCTGCTAAGTTCTGACCTCGTTTGTTCATGCGCACATAATCGTAAATATCACTCAAAATTTCGCATTTTCTTTTCAAATTTGTAGAGATCACATTCACAAGTTCTAGTAAAACACGATTTTCAACACTAAAATTGTTAATATTTTACCGATTTTCTAGAATTTTTATGCAAAGTTTGGGACTATAGGCGTGATAAACTTTTACCGAAAACCGCTTAACTACAGGCGGATTTAGTGGTATATGAACCCTAAAGCGATATTTTATAGAATCATGTTACTGTAAATATATGAGATTCTAAATGCTAGGCCTATCTTCAGTAGATATAGCGAAAAAATCCTAAAACGCGCACGGTTACTCTGCGCGAATTAAAAAAATCGGCATTCGGCCTAGGGCCTATAGGCCTATGCCGCGCTATTTAAAAGAAAGGGGGAGAAAAGGTAAACTTATAGAGAAACAGGCAGATGCGGAAAGTGATGAGTCTGTAATATCGCTTTAAACTTTCTGATCGGGACTGATGTATTAGAAAGAAAAAATTCGCTGCTACATGATGAAGTAAAAATTTAGAGAAAATAATGTAAAACATTACTTCTAGAGTAGAAAGATGCAATGAATCGGGATGAGACTCTAAATGCTATCTTCAGTAGATGAAAAAATACTAAACGCGCACGGTTACTCTGCCCGAATTTAAAAAAAAAATTTGTGTCTATTAAAAAAAGGAAAGGTAAAATAGAGAAACAGGCAGATGATAATCTCTGCTTTATAAGTGCCGTTTTAAATTTTGGTCAGCTTCGTCATTTTTACATTTCTTTATAGCTCTGCAGTCATGCCGATTTTTCTCTGCGGCTCGCAACCAATGCAGTTTTACCGTTTCGCGCCGTACTGAATCATCAGTAGGCCCTATACAACGCATGCTAGGCAATGTTTTTTTGTTTTTTAATATTATTATTTTTTTATTTTTTTGCTTGCTATCTTCTAAATATAGCAATTTTGGTCAGCTCCGTCATTTTAACATTTCATTATAGCTTTGCATTCGGTCTAGTGCCGATTTTTATACTAAAAGAAAATATGGCGAGACATGCCGTAATTTGCTCGATTCTGGTGCCGGTGTCTATAGAGCTCCTGCATTGATTTACATGGGTAATTTTAAAATTGAAATATCTCAAGAACCGAATACCGTATGACGCTGAAACAAACTTTGAAATAAAGCTTTTACATTTCTCTATCTGTTTTATGTCATTTTGGTGTTTGTCGGATTCGTGTGATTTTGCTATCAACTGCAGATAGCTCAAATTTAAATGCCCGTTGGTTGTCGTTTTTGTCTGCTGAACGAGATAAAGGGTACATACCACAAAAAAGCTTTCATAGAGGTCGCGTTTTGTCCATAGGCCTAAGTCGAGTTACGTCCAACTTTGAAATATATATTTGATATCATCTTAACTAGAACAAAATTCTGCATAACATTTCTGAAAATGACTACACATTTTAGGTCCGACTAATTTTTGAGAAAATTAGTGCTAGCTAGGCCTATATAAAAAGGTCACATTTTCCCGTGTTTACATCCGACTGCTAAACGCGTTCTGACCTCGTTTGTTCATGCGCACATAATCGTAAATATCACTCAAAATTTCGCATTTTCTTTTCAAATTTGTAGAGATCACATTCACAAGTTCTAGTAAAACACGATTTTCAACACTAAAATTGTTAATATTTTACCGATTTTCTAGAATTTTTATGCAAAGTTTGGGACTATAGGCGTGATAAACTTTTACCGAAAACCGCTTAACTACAGGCGGATTTAGTGGTATATGAACCCTAAAGCGATATTTTATAGAATCATGTTACTGTAAATATATGAGATTCTAAATGCTAGGCCTATCTTCAGTAGATATAGCGAAAAAAATCCTAAAACGCGCACGGTTACTCTGCGCGAATTAAAAAAAATCGGCATTCGGCCTAGGGCCTATAGGCCTATGCCGCGCTATTTAAAAGAAAGGGGGAGAAAAGGTAAACTTATAGAGAAACAGGCAGATGCGGAAAGTGATGAGTCTGTAATATCGCTTTAAACTTTCTGATCGGGACTGATGTATTAGAAAGAAAAAAATTCGCTGCTACATGATGAAGTAAAAATTTAGAGAAAATAATGTAAAACATTACTTCTAGAGTAGAAAGATGCAATGAATCGGGGTGAGATTCTAAATGCTATCTTCAGTAGATGAAACAATACTAAGCGCACGGTTACTCTGCCCGAATTAAAAAAATTTGTGTCTATTAAAAAAAGGGAAAGGTAAAAATAGAGAAACAGGCAGATGATAATCTCTGCTTTATAAGTGCCGTTTTAAATTTTGGTCAGCTTCGTCATTTTTACATTTCTTTATAGCTCTGCAGTCATGCCGATTTTTCTCTGCGGCTCGCAACCAATGCAGTTTTACCGTTTCGTGCCGTACTGAATCATCAGTAGGCCCTATACAACGCATGTTAGGCAATGTTTTTTGTTTTTAATATTATTTTTTTTTATTTTTTTGCTTGCTATCTTCTAAATATAGCAATTTTGGTCAGCTCCGTCATTTTAACATTTCTTTATAGCTTTGCATTCGGCCTAGTGCCGATTTTTATACTAAAAGAAAATATGGCGAGACATGCCGTAATTTGCTCGATTCTGGTGCCGGTGTCTATAGAGCTCCTGCATTGATTTACATGGGTAATTTTAAAATTGAAATATCTCAAGAACCGAATACCGTATGACGCTGAAACAAACTTTGAAATAAAGCTTTTACATTTCTCTATCTGTTTTATGTCATTTTGGTGTTTGTCGGATTCGTGTGATTTTGCTATCAACTGCAGATAGCTCAAATTTAAATGCCCGTTGGTTGTCGTTTTTGTCTGCTGAACGAGATAAAGGGTACATACCACAAAAAAGCTTTCATAGAGGTCGCGTTTTGTCCATAGGCCTAAGTCGAGTTACGTCCAACTTTGAAACTTTATATTTGATATCATCTTAACTAGAACAAAATTCTGCATAACATTTCTGAAAATGACTACACATGTTAGGTCCGACTAATTTTTGAGAAAATTAGTGCTAGCTTGGCCTATATAAAAAGGGTCACATTTTCCCGTGTTTACATCCGACTGCTAACCGCGTTCTGACCTCGTTTGTTCATGCGCACATAATCGTAAATATCACTCAAAATTTCGCATTTTCTTTTCAAATTTGTAGAGATGACATTCACAAGTTCTAGTAAAACACGATTTTCAACACTAAAATTGTTAATATTTTACCGATTTTCTAGAATTTTTATGCAAAGTTTGGGACTAATAGGCGTGATAAACTTTTACCGAAAACCGCTTCACTACAGGCGGATTTAGTGGTATATGAACCCTAAAGCGATATTTTATAGAATCATGTTACTGTAAATATATGAGA